>NC_056741.1:265948577-265951077 GCF_019279795.1 Protopterus annectens | reverse complement strand
AACAAACTCTTAGATTGGAAGACAAACAACTTCTCACCATAAATAAACCAGATAAATCCCCTGGACAAAGCCTATACTCATACTCAGTAGCAAAAAAATGAAACTCCTTACCTCTAACCACCGGAACTATTTCTAAACTACCCACCTTTAAATGCTCCCTAAAAGAATACCATACAAAATCTTGTACCTGTTCCTGTGCCAATCGTGTCTAAACTTATTATATTTCAGTGACCCCTTCAACCTAGATCACGCTTCACTACCCTCTACAGCCTCCTACTCCACTCTCTTTTGTTTTCCCCACTACCTTACCTTATTTAAGTTATCTCTGCAGACCTTTCCTCTACCTCTTTTCTCCCTATTCACCTAAGCTACCAGAAGACACCCTTCCCTGCATTCTTCTTATAATCTCCTTCTCTCCATCCTTCCTTCTATAACCATAACATGAACACGTCTCTCATACTAAGACATCAATAATTTCACCTCACCTATCTCTAATCATGTAATCTCTGATATCTCTTTAAATATCTTAGAATTGTCACAGGTCTCACTTACCATATACTAATCTATGTATCAAATATGACTATTGAATTTTCCCTCACATATTCTCTTCAATTTATGTTATTTTCATTGCACTCTGCTATGAAACATATGTTCTATGTTTTTCTCATTAAAACATTCGTTCACTCCTATGTTTGTACTGTAACATGATACTTTGTGATTTAAGATATCTGTACTTGCTGTTTTATAATGTAACATGATCGTTTGTGATTGAAAATATCTGTACTTTTTTGTTTTTGTAATGTAACATGATACTTTGTGATTTAAAATATCTGTATTTGATTTTTGATATATTGTGATTGTGGAGCTTTTCTCCCTGGGCCTCCACTGAAAATTGGCCCTTCCTGGCCCAGTCAGACTTTCCTGGTAAACACATGCCAACTAAATAAATAAATAGATAAATAACCCCCCCCCCCCAGCATGGAAATGAAATGGGGAGCCAAGTGCTTTGATCCCACAAAGTTAAATACTGCTCCACTGCCCCTTAACACATAATAGTTCTGTTTCCCAAACAGCCAGTCACTAAGAATTGCCTTGACCAATTACAAAATACATGTAGTCTCAAGCATGGGTGGGGCACTAAATGGTCATAAATGCAAAATATCAGTTGTGTCCTGTTAAATCTGCTGATTGTTTCTTGTGCAGCCCACTGGCTGGTGATGTTAAAGCATGTTAATTACTAAAAAATAAAATGAGAAGATTATGTCTTCAGTATTGTCATTGTTATGGCAAAGAAACAAAAATAAAATAATATAATATAAATAGTACAGCACCTCTAATGTAGAAGTACAGTCTTAACAAGGGTTGAGCCAGTACTGGTGTTTTGTTAAGCCTTATATCTTCAAACAAATAAATATCTGTTGGAAAAAAGCTACAGGATTTTTTAATGGTTTTATAGTTTAGTAAGTTCAGTATCAGAAAGTCACTAATCCTGGCGCTTGTAAACAAATGCCATCTGCACTCACATGATGTAGACAAAGATTTTCTAAAGTTAACTCTTTGTTGTCTTAGTACCATTGAAGTAGAAAAACAGACTTGCCAAAGCTAATTTCTATGGGCCGTTATCACTCATTTTGCAAGGTTAACTGCCTTGAATTAGTGTTGCTGTTTTGAAAATGCGTATGCAAGCTGAAAAGAGTATCTGGTTAAAGCTAGTCACATGTGAACCCACAATCTTAGCATTTCTAATATCTGACAAGTCAGCACATGTGACAACAGTCCCTCTAAAAATAGCTTTACTCCTCCTGTGAACCATGAATGTGGTCTTGGTATGGCCATCATATATGAATCAATAAATAGGCTTACTGTTAGGTAGCTTTGAAGACAGAGTAAATTAAAAGAATTTTATGGTTCCAGTTTTCTCAGCTTTATTAAAATATGATATCACTAAATGCTGGTAAGATGTCAAACTGCCTTCTTTATATCACTTTTTAAAAAGAGCAAAAAATGTATAAATGCTTTCAGGTTAAACGAGAAATTAAAAACTATGTATTCTAACATGAAGTGCAATATGAAAACACATTTTGGAAACTATTTGATGTGGGTAGACTATGCCCTGATATCTAACAGGTACATCTTCTTCTTCTGTTTTTTATGAACTGCCATGTCAGTTATGTTTATGCTATTCTGGATGCCCTTGCCAGTTCTTAAAATGTTAATTAAAAAAAGAAGGGGGGGGGGACTGGATAACGCAAGTAAACTAATAATAACTGTGATGGAAAGAATAGTGATTTCAATCTATAATGTTGTCTTGACAATGTTAGCACCTATACACAAAGACATATTAAAACAAACTGATGACTTTTAACTGCGTGCAAAGATGTATAAAAACAAATTGATGGCTGATAACTGTTTACCTAGCCTACCTATTTCTCCAGTCTGCTGAATAAGCAGGCCTTAGTCCATAGCCTATGGCACTATGTGCCTGGCTAGTGCTGCCTGA
>NC_056741.1:265861077-265946077 GCF_019279795.1 Protopterus annectens | reverse complement strand
GTTTAGATCTGAGTCCACTGCTGTTAATACTTGTGATGGACTACATTAGCAAACAGGTAGTTGAGGACAGATCAACAAAGCTGCTATATGCAGACAATTGAGACAGAAGGGAATTTAGCTTGACAGGTTAACAGCTTCATGTATCCGGGAGGGGTAGGTGAGGAGAACAGAAGTCTGAATGAGGTCAAATCTAGAATCAGAGGTGTGTAGTCACTGATCCAGAGTGTCAGCATTGTATGTGACAGAAGAATGCCAAAAAGTAGGATGTAGAAAACAGTAATACAATTAGTATTACTATATGGTATAGAAACCTAGGCAGTGAAGACAGAGCTGTTGAAGATGCTTGAAATGGAGAAGAAGTGCCTTAGATGGGTTATAGGATGCACACTGTTGGACATACAAAACAATTAGGACATTAGAGCAGAAGCACAACTAGCTCCAATTGCAGAAATAGTCAAATAAAACAGATTACGGTGATTCAGGCAAATGTGCAGGAAAGCAGAGAACAATCTAGTGAATAAGATTTGGGACACACAGGCAGTAGAAAAGAGGAAATTAGGTCATCCAATGAAGAGATGGTTGGATGGTATGAGACAAGACTTGTGGCAGTCAGGTACAACCACTGAAGAAGGTAGGATAGTGACACTGAATCATGAGAGATGGTTAGAGTTAACATGACCCAAAATGGTTAAAGGAGAGTTGATGTTGATTATGATTTATGTACATTTCTTATACCTAAACCTGTTGGCTACCAGTGATGTGAGTGGAAAGACCACCCACCTGGAAGCCATCTAGCCTATTATTGGATAGTGGAATGGATCCAAGGATCATAGCCCCAATCCAATGGTGGCTGGTGACTTCAAATCAAAGGGGAGCTGCAGGAGACAGCTGAATGGGTGAGGCCAATGGGAAGGGATGTGGACAACTAGAAAGGGGTGGAGCTATGCTCAAAACTACAAAAGCTGGGACTTTAATTAAATATGCTGCCCCGGGTGCCAAAACGTCATTATGAGAGTCCAATCATGACAAAATGAAGTATAGAAGAAAGAAAATCAATGCATTGGCTAAATGACAGCTTAATTAATATCTAAATGGAAACAAAAAGGTTATGAGGCATGAAAAAATAATTTAGTTTTTAAATACATTACTGAAATGCCAGTCAAAATCAAGTATAAAAAAGCAAGCAGCACTCAACTAAAACCAGTTCTCCTTGCAGTTCTAATTATAATTTATATTCAGCTTTATACAAGTACCAAGTAACATGCTGTAAGTAGCAATCTATGTGATACCCCCACTTGTAAAAATGTTTCTTATCCAAAAAAGACCTGCTGCCTGACAACAACTATTTACTTGTTTTATGGGGAAAACATGATCAAAGTAAAAAATGAACAGCAAACAAGAAACAAGCTCAAGATAAATTACTTAAAGGATTGCTGCACAGGTTATGGACCACACATGATAGATTGGCATTCTGTTTAGTTTACGGTAAAGCCTGCAAAGATGACTGTAAGTCTCCAACAAATGCAATGAGCTTCTTAAAATACTGTAATCTTGTCCTTTATTACAAAAACTATCATATGCTTTTCAAAACCCAAGGAGTATAAGTTATCTAGTTATGTAAATCTTCTCTGCATGGCAACAACAAAAAGGCTTTCAATGCTGGTAATTCTTTAACAGTATGGTTATTAAAGCTTATTTGCATCTTACAATCTCAGACAAGCTTACCTGATGGTTTTTAAAGCAGTGGTACTTAAACACAGAGCAACAGGCACTGCAACAACATGTATTTTCTGAATAATAAGAAGCATAAATCAACAGTATAAAAATATGACAGAAAACCAGAATATTCTGCAAAATCAAGGGCAGGTGAAAAGCCACTGTAGTACTTGTGTCTACCTTAGATGGGGGGAATACTCTGCACACTTACACTGCATAACTGCTCCTTGCCTTGCTTGGACATATCCAGAGTTACTACATGGGGGAGTGGGGTGCAACAAGTATGTCACAATTTGAAATGTCTCTGGCAAACGGTAATGCCCTGACACATTTATCTAAACCTTACAGCAAGAAATCTGAACAAAGCCGTAAACAGAAGTGGGACAAAGGCTCAAAAATAAGGACACTTTTTAAATATTGCTCTTACAAACTTAGAAAGATAATAGAATAGTAGTTCTTGCATTAGTATGAATTTTCTGAAGGGTATGAAATCTGAAACTCAAATGTATGTCATTATTTTCTAACTTTAATCTTTAATGATTTGCCACAAATTTTCCAGAAAACCACAATTTTATGAAAAACAGACCAAAAATGTGATGTAAAAATATAAAATAGCCACACAATATAGCTGGGAACCTGTCAAAGAAGGGACAGTTTTTTAATATTAGTACTGTTAAGTTGAGCAGCTGACAAAATAAGAGAATCTACATGCATTTCTGAAATAAAAGTAATCTATAACTCTCATCATTACAATTATTTATTAATTGCAAACCCTCCACATTTTCTTCTAAAATTGCCATTTTGCAGAGGGATTATTAGGGGGAGAGCAACATTTTGAGCCAAAATCGGGGACATTTGAGAGATTTGGATATACCTAATTCTATAAAGCTATTTATTTGTGTGTGCCTCTCAACCTCGTAATGCAGGAAATCTGGACAAGGCCAAATATATTGGGGGAACATCCAAATAGTACTAAAATTGCTCTTGTATAAACTTAGACAGTTGATATAATAACAGGTCTTGCTTTAGCATGCATTTTTCTGAAGTGTGTGAAGTCTGAAACTCAATGTCTGTTATTATTTAGTGACTTCATTCCTAAATAATTTGCCAGAAAACCACAACTTTTATGAGGAACACACCATAAATAAGAAGCAAAAATCTATTCATTCTGTGAAAATCTGAACAGTTGAGAGGTATAGTTCAGCCGGGGCTGCATTTGAGTTTGCCCCCCCCCTCACAAAATTATGGTCGAATGGGACCTCCCCCCTGCAGCCATTTCAATGTCCCATCACTTGGCTATTTCACCCCAGTTACCATAAACACTGTAATGTGCATACTGGTTTACTTCTACAATGATTTAGATTTCATTTAAAAGTTTTATTTCACATTTTACAGCACAAACACCAATAGACATCTGCTAAACAAAGCAATGCAGTCTCACAATGAAAATAGACAGCATAAATGTCTCTGCTCTTGAAATAGCCAAGTAATGGGACATTGAAATGGCTGCAGGGGGGAGGTCCCATTCGACCATGATTTTGTGAGGGGGGGGAAGGGAGGCAAACTCAAAGGCAGCCCCGGCTGAACTATACCTCTCAACTGTTCAGGTTACTGGCTAAGGCTCTTGCCACCCCTATAGTGCCTTTTTTAGGCAAAGTTCAAAGAACAAAACCACCACCGTAACAGGTACAAGCATGCAAAATCTGAAGGTAATGCTACTCAATGCTAGAAGTCTAAACCTCAAAATGCACTCTCTCGAGGCACTCCTAAAAATGGAGAACATCGATATTTGTGCAGTAACTGAGACCTGGTTCAAAGCTCCAGAGAGCACCCCTGCAATACCAGGCTACAACTCTTACCACACTTTTCGGCCAACAAAGCAGGACCGAAACACTAAAGGTGGAGGAGTGTCAATATTCACCAAGGATATTCACACCACCAGGCTAGTTGCCCAACACAATGTGTCTGAAATTCTCCAGGTGCAACTAACACTAGGTAAGACTGCAATCCAAATTGTAGCTTGCTACAGATCCCCCACCATACCCCAAGATTCTCACTACACCTTTCTAAACATACTGGAAAATATTAAGATAGAACCAAACACCCTAATACTGGGTGATTTTAACTACCCTGCCATTAACTGGGAAAGCTACTCATGTACCAACACCTTTGCCCAACGGTTCTTGGAATTCATAAATTCCAACGCCCTGGATCAACTAATACATAGTCCCACCAGCGGCTCCAATATCCTAGACCTGGTCATTACCAACATGGGAAATCGATGCTCCACACCTATGGTCACCCCTTGTTAGTCACGTCTGACCATAAGCTAATCACCCTTAACATCCACATCCCCCCCCCCCCCCAGTAAGGAAACCTCCATAAAAAACTTCTCCAAAGCCAACTTCATGCTACTCAAGTCAGAAGTGACAAACTTCATGACACCCATGCAGACGGGAGCTGAAAGTTCAACTGCTGAATCCTACACTAAGGCACTGTACGAGCACATCCACTCATGCATAAATCGTGCCATCCCAAATAGAACCAAGATGCTCTCATCCAAAAAAAGAAGCCAATCTGGTGGTCCCCTGCCATAAACAAACTTTACAACAAAAAGAAGAAACTGTTGCAGAAAAGAGGAAAATCCCAGGATGCAAAAAACTTCCTTACCAGCCTCAGTAAGAAACTGAGATCCCTCATAAAATCCTCCAAAGCTAGTTAAGAAAATAAAATTGCCAAAGATTCCAAAGACAACAACAAGGCATTCTATAACTATGTCAAGAATCTAAATGGCAATGCTCAGATCTGCTCTGAGCTAAAACAGAATGGCATTAAATATACTGATCCCAAGGATATTGCCAATATCCTGGCAGATCGATTCAGTGCCAACTTCACCCCCCTCTCACCCCTTAAATGGCCCATCTCAATACCGGAAGATTGCCAAATTCCAGTAATAACGGCCACACAGGTACAAAATGCACTCTCCAAAGCTAAGAATACAGCATCCATGGGACCAGATGACATCCCGGGCTGTGTGCATGAACTACAATATGAACTGGCACCTCACCTAAGTGTCATGTTTAATCATAGCCTCACCTCAGGTTTCGTGCCACTGAGTGGCGCACAGCTACAGTTATCCCACTCCACAAGGGGGGATCCACCTTGGATCCCGGAAACTACCGTCCCATCAGTCTGACAAGCCTTATCTGCAAGGCCATGGAGTGTATTATCATGGAACTTATAAACAAAGACATTGGCAACCTTCAAACACTGGACCCCACCCAGTTTGGGTTTGTGAAGGGCCGATCATGTCTCCTAAACTTGACTGACTTCTTTGAAACAGTCTCCAGAGCCATGGACAAGGGTAAGGTGGTCCACACAGCCTATCTAGACCTTGCCAAGGCCTTTGACACCATCCCCCACTCTGGAATCATAGATAAACTTACTAATATGGGCATTAATCCCTACATCACCCAATGGGTTGCTAACTGGCTTACTGATAGAACCCACACTGTAAAAGTAGCTGACTCCAAATCCAGCTCCAGACAAGTGACAAGTGGAGTACCTCAGGGTTCAGTCCTGAGACCGCTCTTGTTTGGCATCTACTTCTCTGAAGTACAGGCCAACACTAAGGGACTCTGGATCACAAAGTTTGCAGATGACTTCAAACTGGGAGCCATTATTGAATCCCCAAATTATGTGGATACTCTACAAAAGGGCCTTACAGAAACAGATGCTTGGTGCCAGAGCCATGGGCTCAAGCTCAATGCCAAGAAATGTATAGTTATCCCCTTTGGGAAAAAAACATGTATCCATGAATTACCATATAGGTGGCAGTACACTAAACACCGAAAGTTTGATAAGAGACTTAGAGACACAGGTGGACAGTGGTCTCACCTTTGATAACCACATTGCCACAACAGTCAGGAAATTCTTCTATGTGGCACACCTCATCACTAAGGGCTTTTCATCCAGAAAAAAGGAGGTCATTGTCCCACTGTACTCATCCCTCATTAGACCCATTAGAATACAATGCCCCGTTTGGTATGTACCTCTCAAGACATCTGCAACAACTGGAAAGGCCACAGAAATACCTCACTAAAAGAATCACAGGCCTAAAGCAGATGCCCTATGCTGACCGCCTTAAAAAACTCCAGCTATACTCTGTCGTATATCGTCTACTCAGAGGCGATCTTTGCTTAACATACAAGGCCATGTCAAACCCAGAGCTGTTGAACATGCTACACTTAAAGAAATCCCAATCCCTCAGAGCCACATGCTCCAGGGATCTAAACCTTGTCATCACAATAAACAAAACATGCTGGAGGGATAGGTTCCTGACCCAGAGACTCACCAGACTCTGGAATAGATTGCCCATACATGTCAAGCAGAGTGCCTCTTTGGTCCTCTTCAAAAGGAACCTTGACGATTGGATGGGAGAAAGGAAATTCACCCCGGGGATCACGTCAGTCGCCCTGCTAGACAGGGGTCCAGGGAAGTAAATAGTGTGGGAAGAAATAGTCAGGGAATTGTTATGGCTAGGCTTGTATAGGCCCTAGGGCTGATAGCCTAGTACCAACCTATGAACCTATGAAAACTCACATTCATTGAAACAGCATTGAAACCCACATTCAAATAAAGTACATCTGGCCAGTGGCAGATAAAGATTAACTATGGACTGTTTTCAAATCATAGGCCCCTTCCACAGGAAATATACATGTGTTCTTTGATACACCTTCCTGACTGTATTGAATTATATTTCTTGTATAATACAGTACAGTTGTAAGAGGGTGTTTTAAATTTATTGTTTTGAACATTTTTCCAGTAAACAATGAAACAATATGCATGCACCAATAATGACAAAACTGCCCAATTCAGAACATTTCCATCTATTCAGACTTCTGCAATCCACCAGTATCAGTAAATATGCGCAATCTCTGCAGATGTAAAAGTAAGCTAAATAATTCCACATTAAAGAGATTTGTAACTAATGAAGAGGTTACTGTAAACAAACAACCTTATATTTCATTGTTTCACCTACAAATAAAGTGCATGTTGCCCTTGATGGATAAATTGTCTATGTTATATTAAAAATGATAAGCTAGTAATATTGCAATAGGGAATGGATGGCAAACTGATAACAGGTTCATAGTTACTAGGTATCTCCACCTAAGAGGACATTCTCAGGATTGCAGCATCCTCTCCCTTTAAAAGTACAACACAGTACAGTGTCAGCAATGTATCTACACACTGTGAGAATAGAACCCACAGCCTTCTGCATCAAAAGCAAGTACACTACCTGTTGTACTATTAACAGTGCAAGCAGATTCAGCATAAGCAGCACTAAACTTCTCTTCCCCTGAAGCTCTCAACTCCTTGTAGAATCCATTCAACACTCAACTGTATCTCTCAACTTTTCAGCACAAGAAATCTGGAAAAAGGCAAAATTTATGGGGGGGGGCACAAAAGCCGAAAAAACAGGGACACATTTTAAACATTGCTTGTATAATCATGGAAAGTTGCTAGAATAAAATTCTGTGTTACTACCATGCAGTTCACTGCCAAGTCTTGAAACCAGGACCCTACGCACTAGAGTCAGACCAAACCACTACGTAAAATCAGCTGTTTCTTGAAACAAAGGAAGATTGAAACTTAAATGGTTATCATTTAGTGAGTTCAGTTCTCACTATAGCTCTCATCCTCTTAGCACAAAACACCTGGACAAAGCCAATAATGGGGAAATACAGCCCCCAAACATATTCAGTGAATTAAGTTCTCACTACAGCTCTCAACCACTTAGCACAAAAAGCCTGGACAAAGCCAATAATGGGTGACTACAGCCCCAAAAATAGGGAAAATTTTCAAATATTGATCTTAGAAACAGAAATTTCCTAGAATAAAAGGTTTTGCGTTACCATGTACTTTCTGAAGAATATGAAGTCTGAAATTCAAATGCCTGTCATTATTTAATGAATTCAAAATCCAGAAAACCACAGATTGTATGAGGAACAGAACAGAACAAAAATATGAGGCAAAAATCTGAATAGTTTTCACAAGTGGTGGTGGGTAGGGAATGCAGGCTCTTGCTACCTGCACCCAAGATACACGGTTTGCGCCTGAGTTATTCTCTAGCCACCGGGTATATTCTTGGGTATGAGCCTTTCCTGAGTTTCTCTCTAGCCACCAGGTATATTTAACTGGGGCATTACACACACACACACACACACACACACCTCTACCTGTGTTTGGAGTCCATCCCAGTTGAAATTCCTGCAGCAGCTTGCTTCAAAGGCCCAGCCTGCAGATGTTGCAGTCTGATCTCCTTCCAGTCTATGCATGTTTCCAAATTCCAATTGAAATTCCTGCAGCAACTTGCTTCAAAGGCCCAGCCTGCAAACGTTGCAGTCTGATCCCCTTCCAGTCTATGCACGCTTCCAAGTCCCATCTGTCTTTCCCGCTAGAGCAGGCTCCAGCCTGCAGATGTTGCAGTCCGATCCCCTTCCAGTCTATGTGTGCTTCCAAGTCCCATCTGTCTTTCCCGTGAAAGCAGTTTCCAGCCTGCAGACATTGCAGTCCAATCCCCTTCCAGTCTACGTGGTTGTAACTGCATAGACTTCTGGGCATTTCTGTAAGTCTGATGCCTTTTTCTAATCTGGTTAAATGGCAGTTCAGATTCCTGCACTCATGCATGCAGAGTTCCGGGAACGCCAAGCATGCATGTGCAGAGTTCATAGACTCGCTATTCATTTTGTTTTAATTTTTGTTTTTCCCTTTTCTTCTGTTTTATTTTGTTTTTTTTTCTTTTTATGGCTGGGGGGCTGCAGTCCTGCAATCCAATAGCACAAGCTGCCCCTGCCCCAGTCCCTCACATGTCTGGTTTTACATTGGATGATAGTGCTGAGATTCAAACACATTTGTGCTGCAACCAGTTCTCTCACAGTGGTAATTGACTGGCAGTAGTAAGGAAGTTGGAACTAAACTTATTTAGTCTGTAAAACAGCCTTATAATTAAAGTTGTGCCTATCCTCAGAGCCAAAAGAAAAATATACAGAGGTTTAGTTATGCACAGCAGTTATTTTATTTTTTAGCTAGAATAACTTTAGGAAAGCAGTAGAAATAAGACTACAATAAGATGTCAGTATCACAGCTGACTACAAAATGTAAATGTAAGGGAATCCCAGATGCCAGTATGTCCAAGGAAGACATGGTAGTAGCTTTATGTGCATCAGAAATTTGTCCCACATGGGTCAGCCAGAGCTGTGGATATGTAAAAGTCAGGAAAAGGACAATTCACTCCATCCTTAACTGGAATTATAGACTGGTACTGTGTATGAAACATCTTAAACTTGGATCAGCTGAGAGAATCCAGCAGCTGAGCCTTAGCCAGAGGCATGTAAGCCATGAGAAGGGGAAATGCAAAATCTTAGATGCAAAGATCAGTACAAAACATTTCCTACAACATAAAGAAAGAGAGAGGAATAAGTCTATTAGTTTTATTTAGACGTTCAAAAGTGTATGTAATCCACACCAAGTTGATTAAGGGCAGTGGATACGATTTTTAACTCTTCTATTCATCAAAAAGCCAAGCATGCAGTTTCCACACTTAGTGTTGTTGACTGTTTAAATTATTTTAAAGTCAAAGAATGTTGACTTGCTTGTTTTGAACTGATTCTTGAAGTATATAGAAAAGAAATTCAGAGAGCACATAAGAAAAGGTTGATGACTGCCTGAGTGAATATGTTGCAGAAATTACTATTTACTTTCAGAGGTGGGTGAGTGAATATAAGTTCACTACATTTGAAACGCTTGCAGATCTTTTGGTGAGGGAGCAAATGATCATTACTCTGTCTGAAGACGTAAAGATCTGGTTGGCAGACCAGGAGTATAACTCTGCTGAGGAAATGTAGAAAAAGCGGGCTCTCTCTAGCTAGCAGATTGCAAATGTATAATAAGGGAGTTCCTATCACATCATCAAACATTTAGATTGTCGAACGCCTAAACGTCGACACCTAAATGTTGAAAGCTGAAAACCGCCAACGGCCAATTGCGCAAATTTTTTCCCAGGGAAAAAAATTTGCTTGCCCATCATCGGAGATTTGCCCTTTTCCCCAATGTAGAGTGATGTTGGAGTTGGTATATTTAGTTAGAAGGGTATGGGGGGCACAGCCCTCCACATCGGTGGGGGGGGGTGAAGTCCCCCACTTGGTTAGGGTTTTAAAGTTTGGGTTTTTTTTTTGGCCAAGCAAATTTTTTCACGGGCAAAAAATTTGTGTAATTGTCCATTCACTGTTTTCAGCATCCGACATTTAAGTGTTGACGTTTAGGCATTCAACAATCTAAATGTTCGACATTGTAATATAGATGCTAAGAAGGGGGTTGCTCAGTACTGCACCTAGGTACAAGGGAAACCTTCAGAGCAGCCTAGACAACCACAGCAGGTTACACAGGTAAAGGGCAAAGCCACGGGTTCTGGTACATTTTCAGGTCACAGCATTTGCTGCATTAGGTCTAACAAAAAAGTGGCACGTTCAGTCTCGCTGTCCACTGAGGAGGGTTGGGAAAAAAGTCTCAGGAAGAAGCAAGCAGAGCAAGTACTACAACAGTGGTGGTCTGCCTTGGAACCAAGTGCTGTACCAGAATTCTACAACAGTTTGTATCCTATCCTGGGGACTAACAGACCATGCCAAGAGAGACACAGCCTCAGACATAATCATTGTTAAGCTTGCAGTTGTTAAACAAAGAGGAATATTTTCCTAGACAGCCCACTCCATACACCTTTTCAAGTGCCATTGGGCAGGGTTTATCTGGAGTGGGAAGTGGCTGAGGTTGCAAGCTAGCCTGGAGGCAAACATATAGGGGATGCCAGCGGAAGGGGGGACCCAGCTAGGGCCACACCTTTAACTGAAGCTGTGAATGTGATAGTTTCAGAGGTGGAGCTGATGAGTAACATTGCAATGGAAATTAAGGCACTGGGTTTCCCTTGGATGGGTTATTCAATAGGAGAGGTAGATAGTAGCAGTCAGCCTGAATTTGATCACTGGTAGAAGATGCCAGACTTTGTTTGAAAGGGGAGCTGGGGAGGATCACAAAGAAGGCATCTAGATAGGCTCAGCATAGACTGTTGAAGTGAGGGAGGTAGCTGAAATGGCTGCTGATTCCCAAGAGCAGGTGTCTGTGTACTGGGAGAAAGGGTCATTGTTCAGAAAATGGAGCACTGAAAGAGGGCTAGAGGGAGAAGTAATATAACAGTTAAGCATACTGGTCATAGCCCACAGATTTCCTTTTGTATCGCATAGGGGTATAAAGCATACTAAATGAGGGGTTATGTAGAATTGTTTATTGTCCAGAGATTTCAAAGGATGCGATAATGTACTGCAAACCAGTGGATGGCAAAGCAAGAGATAAAAATCATAGCTGCTTCAATACCTTTGCTTGTTATTAAGGAATGGTTTCAGAGGGTAGCTATGGACATTGCTGGACATCCTACTTCCCCAAGTTCCACAAGCAATACATATATCTTGGTCGTGGCAGATTGTGCCAATAGATACCTAGAGGCAGTGGCTCTGTCTTTCATTGAAGCTGAAAAGGTGGCAGATGCTCTGTCAGATGTTTTTAGCTTTTTCTAAAGAAATACTGACCGACGTGTCAACTTATATCAGACCTGCTGATCTGTCTGTGGATGTGTTGTGGGATAAAGCATTTAAAGGCTATTCCTTACTATCCATATACTAATGCTTTGGTGTAGAAGTTTAGCTCTACAGGGCATTTGCAGACCAGTTGAAGTCGGAACGTGACAAGTCTCTGTCCTATCATCTCTTTGCATACAGAGAGGTGCTGCAGGAATGCACAGTTTTTTTTTTTTTTTACTTTCGAGCTTTTATATGATCACATGGTAAGGGGGAACCCTAAATTTAATTCATGATGAATAGAAAAAGGAGTGTAATTCTCACAAACAGTCTGTTATGGAGTATATATTACACTTCAGGGCTATTAGCAGGATGCTCATCGGGATGACCCTGGAGCAGATGGCATAGGCAAGCAAGGAGTAAAAGGTTTGGTATGACAGAATAGCTAAAACCAAAGAGTATTCAGTTGTGGAACATATAATGGTTCATATTTCTGAAAGATACACCAAGGTGCAGGTAGCTTAGAAGAATCATTTCACTATTGTGAAGAAGGTGAATGATGTTAATTACATGGTAGATTTGTTATCTGAATGGAATCAGGAATATCAGATAAGATGAAATCCACCTCGTTAAGGAAGAATAAACCTGTCTGGTGGACATCTACAATAAATAAACTCTATAATAAGAGTAAACAAATTGCTGTCCAGGACCAAGATGGAGCAGGTGTCTAATTGGAAGCAATTTCTCCTTAGCCTGAACAAGTAAATAACAACAGCACTAGGGAAATCCTCCAAAGCAATCTTTGAGTACAAACTGGCCACATCTACTAAAGACAGTCATAAGGCTTTCTTGACATATGTCCGCAATCTCAAGAGAAGCACCCAGATCTGCTCAGAACTGGTGGTCAAGGACACCACATACACAAACCCTGTATATACAGCCATCCTGCTAGCAGACAGGTTCAATGAAAACTTCACTCCTCTGCCACCCCATTAGTAAAACAGGTCATCCCCAGTACCTGCCCCCCTCCCCCTATCTTTAGGGAGCAAGTCATCACTGCCCTCTCACAGGCAAAAAATACCCCCTCCATGGGACTCGATAACATCCCAGGCGGCATCCTACATGAACTCAGGCAGGAACTTGCAGCACCATTAGACACCCTATTCAACCAAAGCCTGAGTACCACCTTCATCCCAGCTAAGTGGAGGACAGCTACTTGCACAAAGGTGGAGCATCCAACGATCCAAGAAATTAGTTACCCAGCAGCCTAACAAGGTTGATCTGCAAGGCTATGGAATGGATTGTCATGGACCTCATTAACAAGGACATTGGCAACCTCCAGACACTTGATCCCACACAGTTTGGTTAGGTAGAGGGGAGGTCATGCCAGTTAAATTTGGTTGACTTCTTTGAGGCACCAAGGCCATAGACAAGGGGAAGATGGTACATACCACCTACTAAGGCCTTCAGTACTATTCCCCACTCAAGTATAACATATAAACTCTCTCAACTAGGCATCAATCCATATTTTACCAGACGGGTTGCAAACTGGCTCACTGACAGAACCCACCTAGGCAAAATAGGGGAAGCCACCTCAAGTAGTAGACATGTAACGATTGGTGTACCCCAGGGATTGGTCTTGGGGCCTCTGCTGTTTGGGATATATTTCTCAGAGGTGCAGGCCAAATCTAGTGGGCTAAGGCTGACCAAGTTTGCAGATGACTGCAAGCTGGGTGCTGTCATCAATTCCCCTAGTGATGTGTAAATCCTCCAAGATGGTCTCACCCAAACAAATGACTGGTGTCAGAAACATGGCCTCAAAATGAATAGCAAAAAATGCATCATCATCCCATTTGGGGAGAATGAAGTCCACACAAATTATCACATTGATAATGAGGCAATAAGCACGCAATCAATCGTGAGGAACTTGGGAACCCAGGTTGATAGCAAACTGACTTTTGGCCACCTTATTGCCTCCATTGTTTGAAAAGCTTTCTACATGGCCCACCTCATTAGTAAGGGTATCTCATCCAGGGACAAGGTTCATAGGTACATAGGTTGGTACTAGGCTATCGGCCCTAGGGCCTATACAAGCCTAGCCATAAGAATTCTCTGGATATTTCTTCCCACAATATTTACTTCCATGGAGCCCTGTCTAGCAGGATGACTGACATGATTCCTGAGGTGAATTTCCTATCTCCCATCCAATTGTCAAGGTTCCTTTTGAAGAGGGCAAAGGAGGCGCTCTGCTTGACATGTATGGGCAGTCTATTCCAGAGTATGTGGTAATTCATGGGTACATGTTTTTTCCCAAAGGGGATAACTATACATTTCTTGGCATTGAGCTTGAGCCCATGGCTCTGGCACCAAGCATCCGTTTCTGTAAGGCCCTTTTGTAGAATATCCACATCATTTGGGAATTCCATAATGGCTCACAGTTTGTAGTCATCTGCGAACTTTGTTAGCCAGAGTCCCTTAGTGTTGGCCTGTACTTCAGAGAAGTAGATGCCAAGCAAGAGCAGTCCCAGGACTGAACCCTGAGGTACTCCACTTGTCACGTGTCTGGAGATGGATTTGGAGTCGACTACTTTTACAGTCTGGGTTCTGTCTGTAAACCAGTTGGCAACCCATCGAGTAATGTAGGGATTTATGCCCAGCTTAGTAAGTTTATCTATGATTCCAAAGTGGGGGGATGGTGTTGAAGGTCTTGGCGAGGTCCAGATAGGCTTTCTCGACTGCCTTACCCTCAACCACAGCTGTGGAAACTGATTCAAAGAAGTCAATCAGGTTCAGGAGACAAGATTTGCGCTTCATGAACTCAAACAGGGAGGGGTCCAGTGTTTAAAGGTTGCCAATGTCTTTGTTTATAAGTTCCATGATAATGCGTTCCATACCCTTGCAGATCAGGCTTGTCAGACTGATGGGATGGTAGTTCCCAGGATCCAACGTGGATCCCCTCTTGTGGAGTGGGATAACTGTAGCTGTGCTCCACTCAGTGGGCACGAAGCCTGAGGTGAGGCTATGATTAAACATGACACTTAGGTAAGGTGCCAGTTCATTTTGTAGTTCATGTAGTACACAGCCCGGGATATCATCTGATCCCATGGATGCTGTATTCTTAGCTTTGGAGAGTGTGGTTTCTACCTGTGTGGCTGTGATTACTGGAATTTGGCAATCTTTTGGTATTGAGATGGGCCCTTTAGGGGGTATGAGAGGGGTAAAGTTGGCACTAAATTGATCTTCCAGGATATTGGCAATAACCTTGGGATCCATATACTTAATGCCATTCTGTTGTAGCTCAGAGCAGATCTGAGCATTGCCATTTAGATTCTTGACATAACTATAGAACATCTTGTGGTTGTCTTTGGAATCTTTGGCAATTTTATTTTCATAACTAGCTTTGGAAGATTTTATGAGGGATCTCAGCTTCTTACTGAGGCTGGTAAGGGAGTTTTTTGCATCCTGGGATTATCCTCTTTTCTGCAACAGTTTCTTCCTTCTGTTGTATAGTTTGTTTATGGCAGGGGACCACCAGATTGGCTTCCTTTTTTTGGAAGAGAGCGTCTTGGTTCAATTTGGGGTGGCATGATTCATGGAGTGGATGTGCTCATACAGTGCCTTAGTGTGGGATTCAGCAGTCGAACTTTCAGCTCCCCTCTGCATGGGTGTCATAAAGTTTGTCACTTCTGACTTTAGTATCATGAAGATGGCTTTGGAGAAGTTTTTACGGAGTTTTCCTTACTGGGAGGTGGGGGTGGGATGTGGATGTCAAGGGTGATTTGCTTATGGTCAGACCTGACCAATGAGGGGGTGACCACTAGCATGGAGCATCTATCTCCCATGTTGGTAATGACCAGGTCTAGGATATTTGACCCCCTGGTGGGACAATGGATTAGTTGATACAGGGCATTGGAATTTATGAATTCCAAGAACTTGGGAAAGGGTGTTGGTATCCGTTTAGTTTTCCCAGTTAATGGCAGGGTAGTTGAAATCACCCAGTATTAGGTTGTTTGGTTGTATCTTAATATTTTCCAGTATGTTTAGAAAGGTGTAGTGAGAATCTTGGGGCAAGGTGGGGGATCTGTAGCGAGCTACAATTTGGATTGCAGTCTTACCTAGTGTTAGTTGCACCTAGAGAATTTCAGATGCATTGTGTTGGGCAACTAGCTTGGAGGTGTGAATATGGACACTCCTCCACTTTTAGTGTTTCGGCCTTGGTTTGGTGGCCGAAAAGTGTGGTAAGAGTTGTAGCCTGGTATTGCAGGGGTGCTCTCTGGAGCCTTGAACCATGTCTCAGTTACTACACAGATACCGATTTTCTCCATTTTTAGGAGTGCCTCGAGAGAGTGCATTTTGAGGTTTAGACTTCTAGCATTGAGTAGTATTACCTTCCGATTTTGCATGCTTGTACCTGTTACAGTGGTGGTTCTGTCCTTTGAACCTTCCTTAAAAAAGGCACTTTAGGGGTGGCAAGAGTGTTAGCCAGTAACCTGAATCCCAGGGGTGACAGGTGCAGACCATCTCTGGCAAAGCATCGTGGTTTGTCGATCATGCCTTCCCAGGCAGACAGATACTGGATCCGGTTTGAATGACACCAGAAGCTTAGCCAATTGTTGAAGTTAATCATTTTGTCCTTATACTATTCTGGGCGGAGGCAGGATGCTACTCAGGGCTAGGGTCATACCTGCCTGGGCCACATCATCCAAGAGCTCTTCCATGTCTCTTTTCACGTAGTCCAGGGAGGTACGTCTCAAGTCATTCACTCCAACATGGACAATGACAGAGTCATATTTGTACTTGTTGTGGAGTGACTTGTGTGCATGCTTTATGTGGCGGATCCTGGCACCTGACAGGCAGCTGACTGTAATTTTCTCCTTGCTCAGCCTGGTGAGTGGGACCTCAGTGTGCCTGACTATAGAGTCCCCTATGACTAAAGTGTTGAGTACATTGTCTTGCCTTTGGGACTGTTGTTGGGTGGCACACTGGTGTTGTGTGAGCTATGTGTCACTTTGGTTGTGACTTGTGTTTGTTTGCATTTCAGCTTCGGAGGTCCTTGTGGCTTGGGCACGTTAATGTTAACAGCCTCCGCATATGTGGGTTTAGTGTTGCTATGTGTGGGTGTTGATGGTGTGGGTTTTGAAGGGCTATGTGTTGCTTGAGGTGTAGTGCAGGTGTTAACCTTCTCCTCTTGACTGTCTAGCAAAATCTTGGCTGGACAGAGCTTTGCTTCCAGTTTGGCTATGTAAGTGCATCTTTCACAGGTTGTAATGTTGGGTGGTAGGAGGAGAGAGTTGTCTGTGTACATGAGGCAGTTGCTGCATTGCCCCAGTATGGCCAGATTCACCAGGTGGACAGGAGAAATCATTGGAAGCTGACCCTTGGACATGCCTGTTTAGGTGCTTTTTTATAAAGTACAAGAGCTGTTTTCCCTTACCATTGCAAGGTACTTTGCAGTTATAGGCTGTTTAGTGCCTACAATTAATTTCTCCTTATTAACAAGGAGAGTTGAGTGCTTGTATCAGTTTAAGTCTTCCTAGTGCTTTCTAGCAGGTTCTAGAACAAGTGCTAGTCACAGGGGTTGTAATTTTAGTGCAAATACTGAGAAACCAGCTAGTTCTAAGGGAAAATTTGAAGAGCAGACTTTCTGGAACCTGGAATAGTTTAACAGTAGCCCTGTGGTGCTGTACGGTGTGAAAAATAGCATCCCTGTATTCTTCCCTTATAAGATTGATTATTGAATACAATGCCCCTTTCGGCATGTACCTCACAAAGCACATGCTACAGACATTCCTCGCCCAGAGAATCCAGGCCTCAAGCATCTACCCTACACAGATAGGCTAAAAGCCCTGTCCCTCTACTCAATCACCTGCAGATGCCTCAGGTGACTTCTGTCTGACATACAAAACAATTTCAGACCCTGCCCTGATGGAACTGCTGCATATCCGCAAGTCAAGCTCCACTCAATTAACCCGCACGCGAGACCTCAACCCGGTCTGTGACATCAATGTAACTTGTTGGCAGGACAGATTTGTGTCCCAGAGACTCCTCCTTTTGTGGAACAGGCTCCATACACATAAAGCATAGTACCTCATTAAACCTTTTTAAGCGCAACCTGGATAACTGGATGGGTAACAAAAAATACACCCCTGGGATTCCACCTATGTCCCTGCTGGACAGTGACATAGGGTTCTGACTTGTTGGAACATGGGCTAAACTCTTGGCTAGGCTTGTAAGGACCTCAGGGCCAATAGCCTAGTAACTTCCTATGAGCACTTGGGCTTCAGACCAGTTGTTTTACATTAGGAAGGTTTGTGGCAAGCACTGTGGTGGCAGGACAGGTAGCTTTCATCCTTCTAAGTTGGGAACTGCTGATTGAGAGCCCAGTGTCCAAGTGTATTAGTTCTGGTTTAGGCACTTGGGCTTCAGGCCAGTTATTTTACATTAAGAAGGTTCGTGGTCTGCACTCTTGTGGGAGAAGAGGCTGGACTCTGCCCTTCTGAGCTGGGAATTTCTGGTTAAAGGTTTATAGTGCCTGAATATTTGAACTGTATCTTACTGAAATTGGTTCACCTTGTTTGCTCTAGCATAGACTAGATCCAGGCCTGCTGAATCTAGCTTTGTTTATATGCTTGTTGTTTGTTTGCTTGTTATTTCCCTGGAAGCTAATTCCACCTAATACGCAACTTCTCAGCTTCTGTGGATCACTAGTGATATCTGCATTGCTTACTGTACTTATTTCCTTGTTTCACTTGAAAGAAAGTTACTGTTTGTCGTTTTTGCATTTAGTTACTTGTAACACATTGCACTCAAGTTACCTGGCATTTGCTCACTAAAGCAATTATATAAGTCAGCACTAAAAATTAAAAGCACTACACCCTCACTCCCCACTGGCCCTTGTTTTCAATTAAGGATTTCCCAGTATTATTCTAGCATGTCCAAAGGTCAGTTGTCAATCTCCTCTCCGGTCCAGCTGGTGAATCTGGGAATCTTGAGGCAATGTTATAACTGCCTCATGTACACAGACAACCCTCTCCTCCTCTCCTCCTCCCACATAACACAAATACTTGCGAGAGATGCAGCTATTTAGCCAAACTGGAGGCTGAGCTCTCTCAACTCAGGACTGGCAAGACCAGACAGGAGGAGAAGGCAACTACACACACCACAAAACCAGCCTCACATAATGCTACCACTCCACTGAATCAAACACATAAACACACAAAGACATACTCGGAGGCTCTGAGTAAAAATTTACCTAAACAGCAGAGGCCTCCAAAGCAGACACTCAAACAACTGCTACCTCAAGACACCCCACAAGCAACACATAAACCACAAAAGCAGTGTGCAAAGCAGTCACAGCCCTTAAGGCCAAATACAACACCAAACATACTTGTCATAGGTGACTCCATAGTCAGACACACTGACGTCCCACTCACCAGGCTGAACAAGGAGAGGGTCACAGTAAGCTGCCTATTGGGCGCTAGAATCCGCCACATAACTCAAGCACTCGGGTCACTCCACGGCAAGTACAAATATGACACAGTCATTGTCCATGCTGGTGTGAACGACCTGAGACGTACCTCCCTGGACTACATGAAAAGAGACATAGAGGAGCTCTCTGATTATGTAGCCCAGGCAGGTATGACCCTAACCCTGAGCAGTATCCTTCCTTCACCAAGAATGATGCCACAATATAGAGACAAGATGATCAGCTTTAACAATTGGCTTAATGTCTGGTGTCATTCAAAGGGGATCCAGTGTCTGTCTGCCTGGGATGACATGCTTGACAAGCCACGCTGCTTCAAGGGACGGCTTGCACCTGTCACCCCTGGGATTCCGGATATTGGCTAAGGCTCTTGCCACCCCATAGTGCCTTTTTAGGCAAGGCTCAAATTCTAAACCTACCACCCTAGAAAACAAAAATGGGAAGAAACTGAGGGTAATGCTGCTCAATGCCAGAAGTCTAAATCTCAAAATGCACGCACTCGAGGCCCTTCTCAGTATGGAGAACATCGATGTCTGTGCTGTAACTGAAACCTGGTTCAAGGCTCCTGAGAGCACCCGGCACTATTAGGTTTTACCTCATATCATGCGTTCTGGCCCCAAAACCCGGACCACACCACAAAAGGAGGGTGTATCCATATTCATAAAGGATACCCACACCTCCAGGTTGGTGGCAACGCACAAGCTCGGAAACCATCCAGGTGCAACTAACCATAGGCAAAACTGCTCTACAGATTGTAGCATGCTACAGGCCACCCTCTCAAACTCAGGAACCCCACACAGCCTTCCTGAAGACACTGGAGGGTATAAATGTATCTCCAAACACCATCATATTGGGTGACTTCAACTACCGAATATAGACTGGAAACATTACTCAAGCCCTAACTTTCTAGCCCAACGGTTCCTGGAGTTCATAAATTCAAATGCCATGGAACAGCTAGTCACTGTTCCCACGAGAGGAGAAAATATACTAGATCTCATTGTCACAAACATGGGGACAAAATGCTCCACACCCCAAGTATATCCCTCATTGCTGAGATCTGATCATAAACTCATCTCACTGGAAATCCACATCCCGCCCCACCCCAAACAAAAAGACCATAGTGAAGAACTTCTCTAAAGCAAACTTCACACTACTCAAGACTGGTGTGGTATCCTTCAAGGACCCTGAGCCAGAGGAAACCACAACCCAAGCTGCGGAAGCCCTTACAAATGCCTTCTATGAACACCTCCAGGACTGCATGGATCAGGCAATCCCAAATAAAACCAAGACTCTTTCCACAAAGGGCAACGTCCAGTCTGGTGGACCCCAGCCATTAACAAACTTTACAATAAGAGGAGAAAGCTATTACATGATAGAACAAAATCCATAAAAGGGAAGTCACCCCTGATCATTATTAGTAAAAAATACGAGCACTCATAAAATCAACTAAGGCCAATTTTGAGAGAAAAATTGCCATGGATTCAAAGGACAATCATAAGGCCTTTTTCAGCTATGTTAGGAACCTGGGTGGAAACTCCCAGATATGCTCAGAATTAGTCCAAAATGATACAAAAATCACTGAACCCACAGACATTGCCAACATACTGGCAGACAGGTTCAGTGCAAACTTCACCCTCTCCCCCCCTAAAGGAGAGATAACTATCCCAGCCGAGTGTAGCCTCCCGGACATCTCAAATGCGCAGATGAAAGCTGCTCTCTCTAAAGCTAAAAACACAGCATCAATGGGACCGGATGGTGTCCCCGGCTGTGTGCTACACGAGCTAAATGAGGATTTAAACCCGCACATAAGGCAGCTGTTTAATCTCAGCCTTACCACAGGATACGTGCCCAAGGAGTGGCGTACGGCAACTGTGGTCCCACTCCACAAAGGCGGCGCCTCTACGGACCCTGGTAATTACCGCCCCATAAGCTTAACAAGTCTAGTCTGCAAAGCTATGGAGAGGATCATAATGGAGCTCATAAACAAAGATATAGGGGACTTGCAGACATTGGACCCGACCCAGTTTGGCTTTGTCAAGGGAAGATCATGCCTTTTGAACTTGGTCGACTTCTTCAAACAGTCACCAAGGCCATTGATGAGGAAAGGCAGTCCATACAGCCTACCTTGACCTTGCAAAGGCTTTCGACACAATACCCCACTCGGGTATTGTAGAAAAACTTACCAGCTTAAATGTAAACCCATATGTCACAAGATGGGTTGCAAACTGGCTTAAGGACAGAACCCACAGGGTTAGAGTTGCTGGCGCTGTGTCAGACTCCAAGCCGGTCACAAGTGGTGTCCCACAGGGCTCGGTCCTTGGCCCCTATTGTTTGGCATCTACTTCTCAGAAGTACAGGCCAACATGGGAGGACTTTGGCTGACAAAGTTTGCAGACGACTGCAAACTGGGCGCCATAGTGGAAAGTGCATCGGACAAGGATATCCTTCAGAAGGGACTCACGGAAACAGATAGCTGGTGCCAGAGCCATGGCCTGAAGTTAAACGCCAAAAATGTATAGTCATACCCTTCGGGAAAAACAAGGTAACCCCAAGCTACCATATAGGTGGCAATCCACTAAGCACAGAAGAGGTTATCAGGGACCTGGGGACCCAGGTTGACAGTGGCCTTTCTTTTGACATTCACATTGCTAAAGTGGTTAGAAAGACCTTCTACATTGCCCACCTGATCATGAAGGGATTCACATCCAGATCTAGTGAGGTCATTGTTCCCCTGTACTCTTCACTTATCAGACCAATGATCGAGTACAATGCCCCATTCGGGATGTATCTCACCCGACATCTGCAGCAATTGGAGAGACCCCAAAAGTTCCTCACCAAAAGGATAAAGGGACTCCAAAATCTGTCATATGCTGCCAGATTGAAGAAACTCCAGCTCTATTCAGTCGCATACCGTCTGCTCAGAGGTGACATGTGCCTGACATACAAGGCCATGTCCAACCCGGAATTAATGGACATGCTCCACCTCAAAAAATCCAAATCCCCCAAAACCACTAGAGCAAGCGACTTAAACCTTAGCACGGATATAAATAGGACGTGCTGGAGGGATAGATTTATCACTCAGAGACTCCCTATGCTGTGGAATAAAATCCCGGTCCATGTGAGGCAGAGCACCTCGCTGACTCTGTTCAAGAGAAATCTAGACCTGTGGATGGGAGATCGTAGGTTTACCCCGGGAATCATATCTGTGTCACTGCTGGACAGAGGCACAACAAACTAATGGGCACAGTATTTTTTCATATAAGGGGTGGCGTAAGCCACAAAGATTTGGGCTAGGCTTATAAATGCCTTAGGGCAGATAGCCTAGTATAAACCTATGAACCTATGAACCTATGAACCTATGCAGAGGACAGAAGCACAGTCTATTTATTTATTTATTTGCAGTTGGTTTACCAGGATAGTCCATTGGGCCAAGATGAACCCGTTTTCAATGGAGTCCCGGGGAGAAAAGCTCCAAAAACAAGCAAGGTTACAATAGGTTTTAGATTACAATTTTTTACAAATGTTACAGACTAGAGCAAAACATTACAAATAGTACAGACTAGTGAAAAACATTACAGATGATACAGACTAGTAAAAAAGGAACATTACAGTATAAATACTGAGAAGCCATTGCATCTTAGGAAGCTTGCACTTAAGAGGTGCATTCTAATACATTCTTTGTAAATAGCTTAGTAAGTACAAGGGAAGGATGTATGAGTTAGGAGAGAAAGTAAAATGGAATTTGCCAGTGGAAATTATGTGGGGTGGGAGCAGGAGCATTCCCACTGGGATATTAGATGTGAGTGAAGAGATTTTTTGAATATAAAGCAGTTAGAGATGGTACGAATGGATGGTGGTAGAGAGTTCCAGAGCCATGCTAGACCATAGGATAGGAGATTTTTACCTGGGAGACGAGTTGGTTTATACAATTCTATTAGGTTTTGGTTGTTAGACCTTAGCATTCTGTCAGGTAGGTGCATTTTAAAGGCAAAGGAAAGGGAGGGACAGAGGGAGGGGTTGAAAATGAGCTTATGTGCAAGAGTAAGTTGAGTGTAGGTGAGATGATTGGATAGTTCTAGCCATTTTAGCTTGTGGAGAGAAGAACAGTGGTGGGTGGAGGACTTATGGCTGGTAGCGAACTTGGCGATTTTGTTATAGCAAGAAGAAAGTTGTGTTTTAAGGGAAGATTGTAGGTTAGTTAGGAGTGGAGCTCCATAGAGAAGGGAGGGGATAAGAAATGAGGTAGAGAGAGTGATTTTAGTGGAGGGTGTGAGATAACGATTTTGTCGGTAGAGCATGCCTAGTTTTTGATGTTTTTTTTTATATTTAGACTGCGGTGGTGGTGCTGCGGTAGCATTGTCGCCTCACAGTTAGACGTTGCCCATTCGATTCTCAGTTAGAACGTCTTCTGTGTGGTGACATGCGTGAATGGGCGTTCCTTCATTGAAGATTGTGCGTTAGGCCCGGCAAGCCAGTACGTAAAAATCTACTGCCAATCATTGGTGGACCGGAGTTCCGCTGTGCCGACCCCTAACCGGAAAAAGTCGAAAGACATAACACAACAAGTTGAAGGTGGGAATTGAATTTAAGCTGACTGTCAATTTGGACCCCTAGTAATTTGGCCTCTGACACCAATTCCAGAGATGTGTTGTTATGGCTAGTGATAGGGAATGTGTTTTTATTGAAAGAGGTGACTTTAGAGGGAGTAAATACCATTAATTTGGTTTTAGAGGCATTAAGTGCTAGGTGATTTTTTTTCATCCATTGTTCAGTGGTAGAAAATGCATCTTGTGTAAGCTTTAGGAGTGTAGGGATAGATGTGGCAGAACAGATAATAGTTGAATCATCTGCATATTGAATGATATTTGAGAAAGGGATAGAATTGCGGAAGTCATTTATAAATATATTAAAGAGGAAGGGACCCAGTATGGAACCTTGGGGAACTCCAGTTGGGGTATTAAGGAATGAGGAGGCGGCCTTTTTCCATTTTACTGCTTGATATTTATTGGATAAGTAGCTGGAGAACCAGTTCAGAGAGGAAGGTGATAGGTTAAGCTTAGAGAGTTTAGTTAGAAGTAGGTTGTGAAAGATAGTGTCAAAGGCCTTAGAGATGTCAAGTAGGAGGGTAGAAACAATGTGACCGGAGTTCCGGGCTTTATTTACAGTTTCCAGGAAGGAGACTGTCATAGTGCTGTGACCGGGTCTAAATCCATGTTGTGTGGGAGTTAGTAGGTGATTGTCTAAGAGATGTGGAAGGAATTGTAGATGGATACACTTTTCTAGGAGTTTAGAGATGGGAGACAGGAGAGCGATGGGACGGAAATTAGTAATATTGTTATTATTGCCACCTTTGTGTAAAGGTATGATAAAAGCCATTTTCCAAATTTGGGGTACTATGCTTTCTTGGATAGAGCAGTTGATTAGAATGCTAATGGGGTAGGCAATGGCTTCTGCAGCTATCCTAAGATAGTGTGAAGGAATGTTATCAGGAGCATTAGAGCATGGCTTCAGTTTCTGAAGGAGGTTTTTTTATGGTAGATGTGGGTATAGGTTTTAATGAGAGAGGTGGGGAATGGGAGGAGGGGGTATTTGAGGGTGGTGGTGATGGAGAAGAAATGAGAGGAGAAGCAGAAGTGGAGGGTAGAGTGTTAGTGGAGGAGGATGGGGGTGAAGTAGAAGTGGAGGGTAGAGTGTTAGTAGAGGAGGATGGGGGTGAAGTGAAGGGTGTCGTGATGTTAGAGAATGATGAGGTTAATTTGGAAATAGAATCAATGAAAAAAGAGTTGGGTAGCCAAATCTATATCGGGAGCATTAGGGTCTGGGGTGGGGGTGTCTGGTTTGCTGGGATTAAGGAGGGTGGAGATTCCTTTCCAGAATTTCTGAGGGTTTGTTTTATTGTTGTTTTGGAGTATGGAGAAGTAATTTTGTCGATCAGTGCTGATGAGCTTTTTTACTTTATTTCTAAGTGTTTTGTATTCATTGTGGATGGGGGGAGTGCTATTTTTCTGGTAATGTGTCCAAACTTTTTCTCTGTGTCTCATGGTTGCTAGTGTGTCTTTGGTTAGCCAAGGGGCAGTTATGATTTTTATTCTTTATGTCCTTAAGGGAGCATGGTGGTCTAGGAGGTTTAAGAAGGTTGAGTTGAAGTGGGCAACAGCATTGTCTAGATGTAGAGTTTTTAGAATGTTCCAATTTATTGTTTTTAGAGAGCTAGAAAAGGTAATTGGGTTAAAGTTTTTTTGGTTGTGAGTAGTAATATAATTATGTATACGGTGTAAGGGTGAAAGGAGTCGATGTGTGAAGGTGGGTAAGTGGTCACAAAGAGGATCGGGAAGTGTACCACTGTCAGAGAAATAATGGGGATGAGAGACTAAAATCCAGTCTAGAATACTACCACTAGAGAGGTTTTTTGAGGGGCGGGTTATGGAGTTGATTAGCTGTGAGAAATTATAGAGGTTGATGTTAAGTGTGTTTGTGGGAGATTGAATGGAGGACCAATTGATATTCATGTCTCCGAAGATTATTGTTTCATTGCTAATGTTGGTGGAGAGCCAGGAGAGGATGTCCTCAAGTGTAGAAATATTGTCACCAGGGGGGATTTAGAGGGAGGCTATACATATGTGCTTGTGTTTGTTAACTTGAAGTAGTGCTAGGAGTAATTTGGCATTATTGAAGTGGGGAGGAGGTTTGTTATAGGGAGTAACTGACAAGGAGGATGAGTATAGGAGAGCTACTCCTCCCCCTTTTTTGTGGGATCTGTCTTTTCGAATGATAGGATAGTTGGGTGGTGTTATTTCAGAGTCTTTTATATGGGGTTTTAACCAAGTTTCAGAGATGGATAGGATGTCAGTTTTATTATGTATAAGCCAGGCATGGAGGTTTGGGATTTTGTTAACTATACTTTGGGAGTTTAAAGAGGTAAGTAGTATGGACTTGTCTATAGTGGAGGAGGTGGGGGGCCAGGGTTAGGATGAATATCTCTAGATAGTAGAATGGTAATTAGATATAGGATTAGGTTAGAGAGGTAATTGGACTGCTTAGAATATAGGTTGGGCTTAATTATGATTGTGAAGGATTTGGTAGTTACTAAGGGGGTAGAATGTTTATGAGTGGTAATAAGTTTATATGGAAAGAGTAGATGGCTTTTTATAGGATATAGGTGGGGAGATATTGGGGTGTGTGAGTATAAGAACGGTGAGGTAGGATGGTTGGTTACATGGAAGGATTGTGAGTGGTTAGTATTAATGGGCTGGGTGAGGTAGTAAATATAGGATATGTTGAGGAGAAGTAGTAGTAAAATGGAGAATGATGAGGGGTTTGAAAGCATGGTGAAATAGGGCTGTTAAGTGTTGGTATGTTGTTGCTGAGTAATCTATCGGTGCAAGAGGGTTGTATGTACAGAGTAGCAGGTAAGACTCTAATATTAGTAAGGGAGTGGAGAGTTGAGTGATGGTTGATATGGGTGGGATTAGGGAGTGGGTGTTGACAGAGTAATGGAGACTAATTGGCCAGGTAGGGTATTCTAGGTCAGTTGAGTGATGGTTGATATGGGTGGAATTAGGGAGTGGGTGTTGACAGAGTAATGGAGTCTAATTGGACAGAATCGGACATTCTAGGTCAGTTGAGTGATGGTTGATATGGGTGGGATTAGGGAGTGGGTGTTGACAGAGTAATGGAGTCTAATTGGACAGGTAGGGTAGTGGGTGTGGTTACGAAGGAATACATGTAGAGGTGTTGGGATGGGTGGGATATGGGGGCAGGGTAGGGAAGCAGATTGAGCCCGCAGGGCAAATGGAGTGGGTAGAGCCAAGGAAGGCAGGATAAGAATGAGAACCTATCAGTGGAGTGTTGATTGCAGGAGGTAAGTACAGGGAACAGGGATGTAGTAGAATAGAGTGGACTATGATGTTTAAGAAAAAGAGAGAGAAAAAATAGAGAAGTTAGAACTATACAGAATACAAAAAAGTAAAGTAAAGATATGGGAAGTCAAAAATAGCGGGGAGAGGGTGCCATCTAGTGGACAAATGCTAAAGTGCAACTGTGGCTCCACCAGGGCAAATCCCTGGACTGGATTGTATTGAGGAGAGAAGGGGGCTAGTGTAAATCAGGGAGCTAGAAGAGGGGCAAGTATGGGAGATACAGAATTAAGAAGGGTTTGGCTGCTGGCTTTCCTGGCAAGGGAGCGTACTGAAACACCTAGCAGGGCTTTATGCAAATATAGTAGTACAAAGGTTTAGCAGCAGTTGCACATACTTCCTTAGTTCCTTCAGTAGTTATGCATCTAGGAGAAGCTTGGTTCTTTATATGAAAATATTTAGATAATAACCTTTGGTTCCTTGTGGGAAAGAAATAATAGGATAATGTGTTTTGAGCTGAAACAAGTATAGTAGCCAGTCCTGTTGGAAGACCCTTGTGTGTCAACATCTATTTTTGTTGTTGTCTGGGTCTACCCAAACAGTTTATTAAGGCAATTAGTTAAAGGCTTCAATATTCTTTAAGACAGTGTCTTCGCTTGTTTAGCTGGTATCACTTAGACATTACCATTTAAGTATTTTATTTGCTTGTTTTATATTATTTTAAGTCCAGGCGTCCAGCCAGGTGTAGTCGCAGAGGGGAATGCAGGGCAAGAAAGTTCCTTAGTTCCCTGAGTAGTTATGCATCTAGGAGAAGCTTGGTTCTATTCCCATAAAGGGGATGAGGCAGCAGAGCTTGTTTTATATTATTTTAAGTTTAGGCATCCAGCCAGGTGTAGTCACAGAGGGGAATGCAGGGCAAGAAAGTGTTGGTGCAGGCGCTAAAACCAAGGACGCACAACAGCCAAGAACGAACGTAGTTTAACATGTCAACATTGACAGAGAGGCTCTGGTACTCAGTATCTGCAGTAGGTTTCAAGAGGAATCAGAGGGAGATCAGGTGGTAGATCTTCAAAGTGAGGTTCAGTCTGACACCTCAGTGGAAGAGGTAGTCTGCCACACAGCTAGCTCCTACCTAAGTTCAAGAAATCTAAGCAGTACTACAGGAATTTGACGATATATTTAATGGTAAGCAAGACTGTACCTACCTTGTGGAGTGCCACGTGGACATGAGGCCCAACTGCCTATCAAACACTCCCCTAAGAGAGCTTGAAAGAGTTAAATAAACCCTGAGAGAGGACATTGTTGCTAGGATAATCCAGGAGTCCAACAGTGCCTGGTCTCACCAATGGTGTTGGTGTCAAAAAAAGTTGGCAACACCAGATTTTGTGTGGAATATAACAAACTGGGCACTCACTCAGAGTCAGGTGCTTACTCCATACCAGGACAGATGAAACCTTAGAGCAGACTGGTGGGAATAGGTATCTCTCTACTATTGATCTGACCATGTCTTACTGGCAGGTACCCTTGAAGGCTGCAACAAGGGAGAGAAAGCCAGAGAGATCAGCATTTGTAATCTCTTTAGAGTTGTTTCAGTTTATTAAAATGGCCTTTGGGATGAAGAATGCTGCAACAACTTTCCAGATGCTGATAGAAAACATTCTAGCAGGAGTGAGAGATTATTTCCATCCTTACTTGGATGAGCTTGCCATCCATAGCTGGTTATGGCCAGAATATGTTCAACAAGTCAGGTAGGTTTGGTGCAGACTGCAAAGAGTAGGGTTGACTATTAAGGTTAACAAGTGTCAGGAATGGATGGCACAAGTATCTTATTTGGATCATTGAGAAGCTGGTGACAATATTCAGTAAGAGTCTGCCAAGGTGGAGATTATTCAGGTAGGGTCTAACCCTTTTCCCAAGGATGACGACAGCTCAGATAACTTTTTAAGACAAACTGCTGGGTAGTGTACCAAAAGAGTGACCCTTGTCTCAAGCTTCAGTTCTTGTTGGATGCCTCCATAAAACTTGCCTGATAGTCTAAGGGAGAAGAATTTTGATGTCATGAGAAACCAATTTAAAATGTGGTATCTGTGTTTTTTATTCCATTATTTTCTTAGTTAAGATTGCCACACATTTATAAGTCATCTGTGGTTTTTAATATGCAACAGAAACTGCACTGAAAACATGCTAATATAAGATGTCTAAACAGTGTCAGGAGAATTGTATTTATTCTCTTATGTAACATGGAGAAGTTGTATATGGAACCTGAGCTCTGTTCTGCTATATAATACAGCAATTGTATGATGAAATGCAGATATATTTTTTGAGTCAGGAAATAATTGATAGTTTGCATGTAATTGCAGGGAGTCATAAAAGAGTTACCAGGCAGGAAATTCTGAGCTCAGTGCTGTGAAAGTGGTCAAGTGCTAGGAGGTTAATGGCAAGATGTGAAGTCCTGTTTGCTTTCTATTAGGCTTTTATTTTTTCTTTATATGAAAATATTTAGATAATAACCTTTGGTTCCTTGTGGGAAAGAAATAATAGGATAATGTGTTTTGAGCTGAAACAAGTATAGTAGCCATTCCTGTTGGAAGACCCTTGTGTGTCAACATCTATTTTTATTGTTGTCTGGGTCTACCCAAACAGTTTATTAAGGCAATTAGTTAAAGGCTTCAATATTCTTTAAGAAGTGTCTTTGCTTGTTTAGCTGGTATCACTTAGATATTACCATTTAAGTATTTTATTTGCACAATTATTTTCTGTTACTTGTGTAAATGTATTTACCTCTGCATATTTAATTTGTGTCATTTTTGTCTGACTTCTTTATTTTCTAAGGTACGTTTTTCTGTATTTACTTATTTAAACAGTTGTTATTTGAGGAGGGAGTATTATTTAGCACTGTAGGTTGTCATACATTGAGAACAATGCACTTCTGTGAGAAATAATAGTCCTTGAAGAAATTGTTTGCTACTGTGTAGTCAGAGGACAACATGCAGCTAGGTGATTATTTTGAACATTCAGAAAATAAATTCAGAAAATTCAGAAAATTCAGAAATTCAGAGAACATGGTTGATGGCAAATGTGCCTGTAGTCAGACTAGGAGCCATGTGCATTTGTAGATTTTTCAAATTTGGATTTTTATGGCTTTCACAAAATTCTACATGTAGTTGAGAGACTTCAGTGTAGGGGGAGATTACTGTGTATAATCCAGATGTAATAGGACAGTTTTTGAATAATCTGTAAACCATATATATATATATATATATATATATATATATATAAACCATTAAAAGATCCACAGGAAAACCAGTAAAAATTTCTTTCTTTCTTTCTTTTTTGTTTTGTTTTGTTTGGAGAACTGAAGAATGTAAGATCAATATGAAAAATCTTCAAAGGGCATTTAAGAAAAGACTATCCTGGGTATAGGAAAGTATCTGAGAAGAGAAGAAAACAGAATGTGAAGACTTTCCATTTGCTATTCAAAGTGTATTCTACAAGCAGATAAACTGTATTTATATGCCCATGTCAATATGTAGATGTGCATTCATAAGTATATGTGCCACTTACTCAGTACAGTATTTTAGAATGCAGTTTACAGACCAAAAAACAAGGTTGCAACTAGACAAATGATGCTTTGCTTGCAGATAGAAATAAAGCTTTTTTTTACTTCCTTTTCAGACTGTGGCAGTCTTTTATACCAGTCATTCCTAAAATGATACTCCTGAAACAAGCACAGTATGTGAGAGATACAACTACATTATAAAAACTGAGATATGACTCACATACTGACAAATATACGACAAACAGGCTGTCAGCACATGCACATGATTTCCCTCACTAAATGAAGTCTCAACACATAAACCCACATATGCAGAAGTACTCACAAGTAACTTATCAAAACTTCCGAGCCCTCCCGTACTCTGCCCTCAGACACCACATGCAAACAAACCAAGTCAACACCAACCACTACACAAAAAATACACAACATGGTGTCTCCACAAGCAAGCTTCTAAGGTGAAACACCATACATTCAAAAATCTAGGTCATTGGAAACTCCATCGTGAGATACACGGATGCTCCCTTCCCCGGGTTGGATAAAGAGAGGGTTACAGTTAGTTGCCTGTCAGGGGTGATGATTTGCCTGGACTATATGAAAAGAGACATGATGGACCTCTCTGAATACATGTTGAAGGCTGATAGGAGCATTACACTGAGCAGCATTCTACCCTCACCAAGAATGATACCACAATACAAACAGAAAATGATTGACTTCTATAAATGGCTTACCTACTGGTGTTATTCCAAGGGGATCCAGCATTTGTCAGCCTGGGATGAAATGACTGACAGACCATACTGCTTTTCCAGAGATGGTCTGCACCTGTTACCAATAGGCATTCGAATACTGGCCAAGACATTAGCCACCCCCATAGTGCCTTTTTAGCTAGTGCCAAACCAACAGGCCTACTAACATAATGAATTCTCCTAATGCCAAACTGAAGGTTCTACTGCTCAATGTTAGGAGTCTTAACAAGAAACTGTACTCATTGGAAGCTCTCCTTGCCCTGGAGAATGCTGATGTCTGTGAAGTTACAGAGATGGGGCTCAAGGCTGTGGAAAGCACTACAGCAGTGCAAGCTGCAATGCCTATCACACATTCAGACCAACCACTTAAAAGGAAAGAAATGAAAGAAGGAGGTGCTTCCATTTACTTAAAAAACAATCACACCTTTAGATTGCTCAAACAGGATGACTCACTTGAGCTAGTCCATGTCCAACTGACCATAGGCAAAATCCCCCATCTATATCATCACTAGCTACAGGTCCCCAAACATGAACCATGAAATCCACTCTGCATAACTGAAGTTACTAGAATCACTTACCATTCAGCCCAACACACTACTCATGGGCAATTTTGACCACCCCTCCATAAACTGGCAAATATATACAACCACTAATGCACAGGCTCAGAGGTTCCTGGACTTTGTCAATGCAAATGTTCTGGAACAGCTGGTCTGCATTCCTACTAGGGGCTCAAATACCCTTGACATTGTACTCACAAACATGGGGGAGCCTTGTACGCCCCCAGTGTAATGTCCTCATTGGCAAAGTCAGATCATAAATTGGTTTCCCTTAAAATAAATGTAATGGTAGTACCCCCATCAAACCCTAAAACCCTAAAGAAGTTTTCCATGGCAAATTACCTCCTATTAAGTGATAGCATAGGTAATTTTAAAGCTCCCCTAACCCTAAAAACACAGTGACCTATGCAGAAATATACACAAATGACCTGTGCAACCACTTAAACAACTGCAGAGAAATGGCAGTACCTGACTGAACTAAACCTAGATCTAGCTGGAAAAAAAAAAAACACCTGGTGGACCCGTGACATAGATAGACTATACAACAGAAGTAAGAAACTCCTGTCTAAAAGTAAGTGGGAAGGTGCTCAACAGAAAAATAAAACCCCTCATTAGTCTCAACAGGCAAATCAGGGAACTAGTCTAGTCTTCAAAAACTAAACGTGAAATACCCTCCCAAGCAAAGGATGACCACAAAGCATGTTTTAGTTACGTCTGAAATTTTAAGGGAAATACTCAGCGATGTGATGAGTTGGCTGTATATGGCACTACCTATACTCAGCCAGAAGAAATAGCAAACCTGCTGGCCGATAAATTCAGCTCAGATTTCATCCCTTCATCACCTCCAGTCACTCTCCATAAAATATCCCCTACCATTCCTTTGCCTGTTATCACAATTGAACATGTCATCACTGCACTCTCTAAAGCTAGAAACATGGCATCAATGGGCCCTGATGGAATCACAGGGTGCATTATTAAATAGCTTGAAACATGACCTAGCAGACCCACTCAGATCTCGATTTAACCACAGACTCAAGACAAACTTTGTTCCAAAAGAGTGGAGGACAGCAACAGTCATCCCTCTGTTGTAGGGGAGACCATCAACTGACCCAGGAAACTACAGACCCATAAGTCTGACTAGCCTCATATACAAGCCTATGGAAAGGATAATCATGGACCTGATTAACAATGACAGGAAATCTCAAGATTCTCGACCAAACCCAGTTTGGCTTTATCAAAGGAATATTCTGCCTGATCAGTCTGGTGGACTTCATTGAGAGGGTCACTAAGGCCTTGGATGAGGGTAAGACAGTGCATACCACCTACCTTTATCTGGCCAAGGCATTTGACACAATACCTCACTCAGGTGTTATACATAAACTCACAAAATTGGGCATAAACCTCTGCATCACCAGATGGATTGTCAAATGGCTCATGGCTAGGACACATGCTGTTAGACTGGGGGAATCCACATGCAACAAGAGGCCAGTCATTAGTGGAGTACCACAGAGCTCAATGTTTGCCCCCCTCCTGCTTGGAATATACTTCTCAGGTGTCAAGGCAAATGTAGATGGCCTTTGGCTGACAAAGTTTACTGATGACTGCAGGTTGGGGGCAATCAGTGACTCCCCAAATGATGTTGATATCATACAGAAAGGTCTGATGCAGACTAATGATTGGTGTCAGAGCCATCACCTCAAACTAAATGGGAAGACATGCATAATAATGCCATTTGGGAAATCAAATACCCCTGCAAATTACAACATTGATAGCACCCCGCAGGTGAGAGATCTGGTTACTCAGATAGACAGTATCTGAACTTTAACCACCATGTGTCCACAGTGGTGAGGAAATCCTTCTATGTGACTCAGCATATAAGTAAGGGGATAGCATCCAGATCTAAGGATGTCATAGTAGCAATGTACTCAACTCTCATCAGACCAATAATAGAGTACAATTCACCCTTTGGCATGTACATCAGCAGGCACCTGCAATAGTTGGAGCATCCTCAGAGGTTTCTCAACAAAAAATTACAGGGTATATCCAACATGTCATATGTGGACTGATTAAAAGCCTTATCACTGTATTCAGTTTTCTAACAATTACTGAGGGGTGATCTGTGTCTGACCTACAAGGCAGTCTCTCACCCAGCCCTGATGGAAACGTTGCATATTCACAAAACTAACTACACAAGGGTTACACCCTCCAAACATCTAAACCTGATCTGTGACATGAACATATCATGCTGGAGAGGCAGACATGTGTTCCAGAGATTGCCCCTCCTCTAGAATAGGCTTCCTATTCATGGGAAGCAGACCCCTTCCCTGACCATCTTCAAGCTGCACCCATGTCCCTTTTGGACAGAGGCAGTCTGTAAAAACAGTCCAAACCCGACTTGCTGATTGATCCCTGTTATCTTTCCCCTAGGGTTAGAAAATTGGGTAAATCTAGGTAAAACTGGCTAGACTCTTGAGCCATTAGCCTAGTAATCTCCTTTGAATCTATGAACCTATAAACAGTAAAACCCACTACAATTGTAAAAGCCAGTAACTGTAATGGAGACATAGTTATTGCTTAAAAAGGATGGGGATTTAAGTGTTTTTATTTTTTATGCGAACAAAGTAGTCTTTGGTTGCTTATGGGATGAGAGAGGGCAATGAATTATGTTATTAATTATGGCTGCTGAAAGAAAGGAAAGTAGTACCATGCAATTGACGGAGTAGTGTAAGCAGCAGAAGTAACATCCATGATAAGTTTCTTGTTACACAGGATGGTTTATGAGGTAGTTTCTATGTTTGTAGTCTGTGTTAAGTATGCAAGCACAGAGAATTATGTATTTCTGGATTTGAGAAAAAAAGGTAGCTGAGTACAAATCCTTCAAGTAGTTTGAAGACAAATTTGAAGAAGATTAAGTAATAAGCCTGTCCATGTAAGGTTTATGGTGCAAACAGTGCTAAAATCCACGTTGCTGGCAAACCTGAGCTAAATGCTGTCCTTATGGCACGCTTAGAATTCAAAAGTAACAAATGAAAAAAATATCAGTGATAACGTTATATAGAACTGGAGTTTTGTTGTCTTTATGAAGAAATGTTTGCTTCATTTGCTGCACTAAAAATACATTTACTTGCAAAAACTTGCTAAATAGCAACCCAAGCCAGGTTCATAGTGCATTACAAAGGTACACACAGTTAGCATGTATCTTCATTGTCTTCAGAAAAAAATGCTTTATTAGGTTGAACTAATAAGGCAAACCTTGATCTTTGCTGCTTTGCACAGTGTGGTTTCACTTAAAACATTTAGAGAGATAAAGAAACTTGTTGTGATGGGTTCAGTTACAAAATTGACTCTCTCAGCACCAGATGATCCAGTGTGTTACTGCCAGGTGAAATACAGCCTATTACATGAGGGAACAGGTGCAGAGATACTGCAATGTAGCATTTTATCAGGATGTAACAGAGCTCTAAGAAAATGGGTGTAAATATTAGACCCTTTCAGGAACATCTGATGAAAATGTCAATTTGTGATCTTCAGCCTGAAAGGGGCCACCTATCTAGTCAGCTCCAGTGGTGCTGGTCTCAGTGGGGTATTGTCACTGCTCTCACTAATCTATTTGTTGTATTTCCATTCATATTTCATTGGTCTCAGTAGCATCCATGTTGCATCCATGTTGAAATCCTTTCTGGATGGCAATAGCATTGTGTACTTGGAAAAAAAAGAGAAAACTATATTCTCTGTCCCACTTTTACATCCATGCTTTAAGGATTCATAGATTTTATTTAACACAATTCATAGATATTCCAAGACCATTGAATCTTTTGACCATTTATGCCTTTATAGTACCCTCCCTCAGGCTGTATATCTTTCTGCAGGAGTGCCATACCAATCATTCCTGAAGTAAATTTGTGAATATCTATCCAGTCATAAAGGTTAGGTTGAAAAGAAGATAGTGAGTCATGCTATTTAACATACATGGAAAGTTTGTTCTAGATGTTTGGGATGCACTAGGTAATAAACCTTCCTCCAAACCATGTTTTATTTATCTGCTGGTGAAGATTTAGGCTCTTGGTTCAAGTACTAGTGGAGCCAGTTGACTTATAGAGATGCAGAAGCTCCATGACAACCAGCTCTCTAATGGCATGGTAAGTGAGGCAGAACTCTCCCCTCAAATGGTTGTAAGACACAGAATAAGGAAATACAGCTTCCAGACTCTCTTACTAGCTTAGGGACTTTAGGCCTTTGATCTTTTTGGTTAGAAATCTTTGGGGTCTTTCTAATTGCTTCATATGATTAATTAGAAACATCCCAAAGGTTACATTGTAGTCAATAATTGGTCTAATCAATGCTGAGTATAAGGAAGTGATCATCTCTTTAGACCTTAATAATATTCCTTAGAATTTAGCTTTGCTAAATAAAAAGGATTTCCTGATGAATGTTGTCACATGATGGTCAAAAAAGAGGGAATTAGCAACCCAAATTCCTAGGTCCCTGAAAGGATATCACCGAGTCATTCATTACACACTGAATGGATATCACAGAGTCATTCTTCATACCCTGAAAGTATATCACTGAGTCATTCTTCTCATCCTGAATAGATATCAATGAGTCATTCTTTGCAACCTGAATGGATATCACATAGTCATTCTTCACACTATGAATGGATATCACCGAGTCATTCATTACACTCTGAATGGATATCACTGAGTCATTCTTCACACCCTGAATGGATATCAATGAGTCATTCTTCACACCCTGAAAGAATATCACTAAGTCATTCTTCTCATCCTGAATGGATATCAATGAGTCATTCTTTGCAACCTGAATGGATATCACATAGTCATTCTTCACACTATGAATGGATATCACCGAGTCATTCATTACAGCCTGAATGGATATCACTGAGTCATTCTTCACACCCTGAATGGATATCAATGAGTCATTCTTCACACCCTGAATGGATAAAACTAAGTAATTCTTCACACCCTGAATGGATATCACTGAGTCATTCTTCACACCCTGAATGGATATCACCATTCATTCTTCACACCCTGAACGGATATCACTGGTCATTCTTCACACCCTGAATCGATATCAATGAGGATTTCTTCACACCCTGAATGGATATCACTGAGTCATTCTTCACACCCTGAATGGATATCACCGAGTCATTCATTACACCCTGAATGGATATCACATAGTCATTCTTCACACTATGAATGGATATCACCGAGTCATTCATTACACCCTGAATGGATATCACTGAGTCATTCTTCACACCCTGAATAGATATCACTGAGTCATTCTTCACACCCTGAATGGATATCACTGAGTCATTCTTCACACCCTGAATGGATATCACTGAGTCATTCTTCACACCCTGAATGGATATCACTAAGTCATTCTTCACACCCTGAATGGATATCAATGAGTCATTCTTTGTACCCTGAATGGATATCGCATAGTCATTTTTCACACCCTGAATGGATATCACCGAGTCATTCATTACACCCTGAATGGATATCACTGAGTCATTCTTTACACCCTGAATGGATATCACTGAGTCATTCTTCACACCCTGAATGGATATCACTGGTCATTCTTCACACCCTGAATCGATATCAATGAGGATTTCTTCACAACCTGAATGGATATCACCGTGTCATTCTTCACACCCTGAATGGATATCACCATTCATTCTTCACCCTGAACAGATATCACTGGTCATTCTTCACACCCTGAATCGATATCAATGAGGATTTCTTCACACCCTGAATGGATAAAACTAAGTCATTCTTCACACCCTGAATTGATATCACTGAGTCATTCTTCATAGCCTGAATGGATATCACTATTCATTCTTCACACCCTGAACGGATATCACTGGTCATTCTTCACACCCTGAATTGATATCAATGAGGATTTCTTCACACCCTGAATGGATATCACTGAGTCATTCTTCACACCCTGAATGGATATCACCGAGTCATTCATTACACCCTGAATGGATATCCCATAGTCATTCTTCACACTATGAATGGATATCACCGAGTCATTCATTACACCCTGAATGGATATCACTGAGTCATTCTTCACACCCTGAATGGATATCACTGAGTCATTCTTCACACCCTGAATGGATATCACTAAGTCATTCTTCACACCCTGAATGGATATCAATGAGTCATTCTTTGCACCCTGAATGGATATCGCATAGTAATTCTTCACACCCTGAATGGATATCACCATTCATTCTTCACACCCTGAATGGATATCACCGAGTCATTCTTCTCACACATGAATTTTAAAAACATGATTTAATGCAATGAATTGCTAACTTAAAACTCAAAATGTCAGTGTATGAAACAGACAAATCATTGCTATTGTGCCACAAACATGCTGCATGAAATGATGTGTGCTGCTCTGGAGGTTTATATCTGTCCTTTCTTCTTCTGCTTCTCCCACTGCAACTTCATTTCTTTTCAAACAGATGCTGACCAGAACTGTTGCATTGTATGGTGCAATGTGCTTCTACTCTTTTGTGCAGATACTGGACAACTAATTTTTACTGCTCATTTAAAAACTGTTAAATGTGAAACTTTTAATGTTCTGTAGGAAAGGTGGAGGCTACACTAGGTTTTCTTCTGTGAATTGCAGTATTTACACTGCTAGCTGTAAGTAGCATCTGGATATTAATGAAATGTACTGGCCTTTACTATTTTATGCCGATCAGGAGAAAGACAGCTGTGCTGTTTAGTCCAGAAATCGTCTATCACTTCCTGCTTCCCTTTTTAAACTACTACAAGTGAAACATTATTTTCCTTATTAAGGTCTCATGATTTACTGCCAAGCTTGTGATTGGCTGGAGATAGTATTTAATCTTCTTGCAATAAATTATCTGAACGTTTGGCATAAAGCATATTCACATGTTGAAAATGCTTTGCTTGGTTGGTAAAGACAGATTCAAACCGTTTTAGGAACATTTTTGCTGTGGAATTATTCTGATCAACATCTATGTTTTAGGCATTGTGAAAGTCTTATCTTTATTTACGTATATGCCTAGCATACATTATTGAATATTTTGTTACACAGAGTGAGTTGCATTGTCTTGCAGCTATTGTTACAATATTCCTGGGACCAGAGTGATTCATTAGTACATCTGTTGCAAAGCATTAATTTTTAAATTGTGTGAACAAAGTGACAAATATCTGTTGATTACATACTGTTTGACACGGTGTCTGTTCACTGAAACAGGATAACTAACAATTTTGCATTCTTAAGAGTCACTGCTATTATAAGCCTGAAAACAGGTGATTTCTATTTTTTTTTATCCTTACGCCTTCAGAACTTAACACAATCTGTTTTTCCCTATGTACTAATTGTATCATGTTTCCTTTATCCATACTATCCATGAACCTCTTTTCCGAATTGCACTGTTTTCAGTTTGATAATTTTCTGTCTGTTCCATCTGGTGTACTAAACAAAATCTGTTTTAATGCTATTACTAATAAACTACCAAAATGAAAACCAAGCACAACAATAATGTGACATTCCAGTGGCTGTTTGCTATGAATAATAACTGCTGTCTGCTTTAAGGACTATACAGTATTCTTTATGACTAATAGCTGCCTTTGGTCTGATTGTAGTTTATTAGTGTTATGGTATTATTTCTTTTTTCATCAGAGATCTTGTCTGCTTGACTTTACTTTTTTGATCAATACTATTGTAGGATGTTATGTTTGGCAAAGAAGCATTTTTGGGTAGTAGTCAACGTGTGAAAGGTGTGTACTGTGCAGTAGCAGTTAGTTCACAATACTTGCAGGGTGTGAGTGATTGTGGGGTGGGGGTATTCAAAATACCATGTTATACTGAAGCACAATAGCCTGTGGTGTGCATTATGCATTGTATGCAAATGACAAAGAGCTGTAAATGAGCAGATTCAAACTAGTGTCCCAATTCATAGCTGAAAATGTGCTAACCTATGTTGTTACTTTCATGAATCTAATACAAAAAAATAAATAAAAACAACTCACTAAACTATGAAAAGAAACAAAAGACAAAAAGGCTTGGAAATAATATGGTTAGCGTTTTCATTTATTTTAATAAATAAACTTCTTCAGACAAAGAAATTTCAGGAAATTACACAATAAATAGTGTAAAAAGAATGGCATAATTTCATATAACAAATTGCATGAGTAAAAACAATAAACTTTTCTACACAGTTAAAAAATATATATTAATCAAGTCAATATATGTAATATTTTACATATTGCTAATAATGCTAAATATTCATATTTTTAAAGACTTCAATTTTAAAAGATGCCTTAAAGAACATTGTTCATTCAAACCAGGGAACATACAGGCATTTAACCACATGTTTAAGGGAAATTAATTAGTAAACTTAGGGTAAATTTTAAGTGGGGGATCAATTTTAAAACGATTTTGGAGAGACGTACTCAACCCTCTAGGAAGACCCCTGGTATGTTCAAATGTGGTCGTTGCAATTTTTGTAAGTTCATTTGTACTGGTTCTCATTTCTGGATTAATAATGTGAAGTACACAATTAGAGGTAGGTTTTTGTGACACAAGGGGAGTTGTTTACCTGGCCAGGTGTGACTACTGTGATGCCTTTTACATGGGTAAAACCGAGAGGCTTTTTAAGCAAATAATTTATGAACATGCTTATAATATAGGCAAACAGAATTTAACCAATGCCTTGGCTAGGCATGTTTTAAACCATCCAGATCACACCTTTTCTTTTATGATTATAGAGAAAGTTTCTAAAGACATTCGAGGGAGACCTTGGTCTTTAATTTTAGAGGAAAGGGAGCTAAGATGACAACTACAATGAAATGCCTATATGTTCCCTTGTTTGAATGAACAATGTTCTTTAAGGTGTCTTTTAAAATTGAAGTCTCTAGAAAGATGAATATTTAGCATTATTAGCAATATGAAATTGATCAGTCACAGCATGAAGTTATGGGAAAGAGTAGTGGAAGCAAGGTTAAAAAGGGATGTGATGATTAGTGATCAGCTGTATGGTTTCATGCCAGGAAAGAGCACTACAGATGCGATCTTTGCTCTGAGAGTGTTGATGGAGAAGTACAGAGAATGTCGGAAGGAGTTGCATTGTGTTTTTGTAGACTTAGAGAAAGCATATGACAGGGTGCCTAGAGAGGAGTTGTGGTATTGTATGAGGAAGTCAGGAGTGTCAGAAAAGTATGTAAGAGTGGTACAGGATATGTACGAGGGTAGTGTGACAGAGATGAGGTCTGCGGTGGGAGTGACAGATGCGTTTAAGGTCAAGATGGGGTTACATCAAGGATCAGCTCTGAGCCCTTTCTTATTTGCAATGGTGATGGACAGGTTGACAGACGAGATCAGACAGGAGTCCCCATGGACTATGATGTTTGCAGATGACATTGTGATCTGTAGTGAGAGTAGGGAACAGGTGGAGGAGACCCTGGAGAGATGGAGATATGCTCTAGAGAGAAGAGGAATGAAGGTCAGCAGGACTAAGACAGAATATATGTGTGTGAATGAGAGGGAGGATAGAGGAATGGTGAGGATGCAAGGAGTAGCGAAGGTGGATGAGTTTAAATACTTAGGGTCAATAGTTCAGAGTAACGGTGAGTGTGGAAGAGAGGTGAAGAAGAGAATACAGGCAGGATGGAGTGGGTGGAGAAGTGTGTCAGAAGTGATTTGTGACAGACGAGTACCTGTAAGAGTGAAAGGGAAGGTCTACAATAGGGTAGTGAGACCAGCTATGTTATATGGGTTGGAGACAGTGGCATTGACAAAAAGGCAGGAGTTTGAGCTGGATGTGGCAGAATTAAAGATGTTAAGATTTGCACTGGGTGTGACTAGGGTGGACAGGATTAGGAATAAGTATAATAGAGGGTCAGCCCAGGTTGGAAGGTTTGGAGACAAAGCCAGAGAGGCACGATTACGTTGGTTTGGACATGTGCTGAGGAGGGATGCTGAGTATATTGGGAAAAAGATGCTAAGGATGAAGCTACCAGGTAACAGGAAAAGGGGAAGGCCTAAGATAAGGTTTATGGATGTGGTGAGAGAGGACATGCAGGGGTTGGTGTGACAGAGCAAGATGCAGAGGACCGGAAGAAATGGAAACAGGTGATCTGCTGTGGTGACCCCTAACAGGAACAGCCGAAAGAAGATAATGATGATGATTAGCAATATGTAAAATATTACATGTATTGCTTGATTAATATATATTTTTAACTGTATAGAAAAGTTTATTGTTTTTACTGATGCAATTTGTTATAAGAAGTGATGTCATTCTTTTTACACTATTTATTGTGTAACTTCCTGAAATTTCTTTGTCTGAAGAAGTTTATTCATTAAAATAAACGAAAGCGCTAACCATATTATTTCCAAGCCTTTTCGTCTTTTGTTTCTTTTCATAGTTTAATGACTTTCATGAATCTACAGAGAAGAATAGTGTGCAACTGATATTGGCATTGCAGCTGGGTAAGTAGCAGTAAAATATAAAACACTAGGAGTGGTGAGTGGGTAAGTCCAGCAGCTATAACTTGGGATTGCAGGACTAGTTCAGGTGAGACTGCATGTTGTGACAGTCCACATTAGTGACAGTGGTTCAGAAAGAGGCTGACCTTTTATATTTTGTCTAAACAGCAGATCTTTGACTGGGTTTGAGGTAGGCAGTGATATTATAAGGAAGTTCTTAGGGTAAACATTTATATTCTGAGATTAATAACTCTGAGCCCCACAATGAGACAATATGAGTAAAAATGTATCTCCTATTCTCCAAGGTATGGCAATGTCAGGATTTGTATATACAAGTCTGGGGGTGTAAGCACCTTGTCTCCTTCATTGGGCGGTGCAGTGGTGCAGCGGTTAATGCTGTCGCCTCACAGCAAGAGGTTCTCCGGTTCGATTCTCGGCTGGGGTGCCTTCTGTGTGGAGTTTGCATGTTCTCCCTGCATTCGTGTGGGTTTCCTCCGGGTACTCCGGTTTCCTCCCACATTCTAAAGACATGCTTCTGGAGCGTTTCTCCCCGGGCCTCCGCTGAAAACAGGATCTGTGGAACCTAGTCGGACTTTCCGAGTCAACAAATGTTAAATAAAATAAAATAAAAAATAAAATAAAATTGGATGCTGCTGGGGGGGTGCTTGTCCCATGTAAAAAACAAATTTAAAGGAGGAATAGTGATATTTGACATTCACTGTTCTCCTGTAGTTTTGTACTTTCCTTATTCATAATTATGTGCCTTGGAATTATAGTCATCTGAGAGGCATATATTTGCACACTTACTAAATTTAGGGCAATATATAGTTAGTGTGCCTATCCTTGTGGAGATCAAGGTACAGTATGTGTAGCACTGACTGTTCCAGCTAGAGTCCTTTCAGCAACAAAATGGGAATATGTTATGTGCATCACATGCATCTTCCATGTGAATAGTTAACAGGCTCCTCAGTATTACGCTTTTGCTTATGGAAGAGCATATCTGGTCCTCTTGGACTGCAGAGTAGAGAGCTGCCACTATACATGGCTTCTACACAATCACAAGCCAACATGAGGCATTGAGTACCATAGTTTGCATCTATGTCAAAATAAGGCCCCCACTTGGACAACACTCAGACAGATATGAAGAACGTTGCTGTGAGAAAAAAGAGAAGAGAAAGACTGAAGTTGGAATCATGGCTCAAGCTATGAGTACAAAGTCAGATGGATGAGAATTGTATGCTTGTAAATGAAATAAGCAATGAACAAAGTCAGATTAGTAAGGCTAATGGTGAGGAGAATTATTCCTTTGTAAAAATTGTTAGAGCAAACATTATTAAATTAGAAGTGGGAGATTCTTCAGTTCTGGTCATAAATGCAGGATATGAGGTAGAACTTATAATGTCTTAATTTAAGAAGGCACAGAGTTGCTTTTATTCATGTTGGTACAAATTATATCATATTCAAGGACTTTTTGTCTGTTACTAGGCAGTTTACTGCCCTCTTAGATACTATAGCTGTTGCAGGTGATAGGACCTGTTTTTCTAAAATCCATATAGAAGGGAGAGTCAGGTCAGCATGAATAAAAAGATTTTTGGGGTAAATACCTACATGAACAAATCACCCATTTTAAAAAAGTAGAAATGTATAGAGCATCCAGACCTAATTTTAGGATGTATATATTTAGATAAGATGGATTGCACTTGTCAAGACAAGAAGGGAAGAAAATTCTTGCAGCAGACATATTACAGTATTTGACTAACACAAGATGACAGGATACTTGTCAGGTCCGAAATTTAACAGTTCACAGATAGCGACATTTGAAATACCTGTGCTAGATGTTAATACTAAGAGCATTAGTATTTTTTTATCGTTTGTGAGATGCTGGTAAAGACCAATGACTGGAAACCAATTATGTCAAGGTACAGACATTCTAACAAAAAAACAATCAGGAGGTGGTACTTTGAAAGGGATTAAAGATTGTTTGAAGACCTGTGGAAATGTTATGTTTTAGGGTAACATGGATTGTGTATCCATGACAACAAAGACAACCCTGGAATAGGTAACAATTGTTGGAGTATATAAACCACCAAAGTCAAGTACTGATGACTTACAGAAATTCACATATTTCTTGCATGAAAAACAGGAGGGAAAAATAATGGTGGGTGGGGGCTTAGTACATCAGAAACATACTGAATTAACAGTGATTCAACAACATTAGTAAGAAAATTATTTGCAACATATGTTCAGGAACAGCAATTGCTTCAGATTCTAAAAAAAAAAAAAAATACCAGGAAACGAAACGTACTGGACATTGTTTGCATTCCTAATGAAATGACTGTTACTTCATATCATGTTTCACCATCATTGATGTGCAGTGATCATGGGGTTATAAATATTAAATTACTACTAGATAATTCTATCAAACTGAGCACTAAACCAATGCACAGATTAATAACTGATTACATGGAAGAAAAGCAGTCACTATGTAAAACTAATTGGAGTGATACATTCAGTAGAAAAACTGCAGAAGGAATGGAGCAACTTTGAAAGGGAAATTGTTTCAATGCAAAAAAAATGTTTAACATCAGGATCTAGGTGCACAAGGTCAAGAGGATATATTTCCATAAGAACAAGATAATTGATTAAGGTGAGAGATAAAAAATATATAAGAAAGAGAAAGGATGTTGTACAATGACTTAAAAATGCAATAAACAAATGGGACAGATAAATTAAACATGGTATGAGACAAGATCTAGTCAAATTTGAAGAAAATGCTTATAAAGATATTGGGTATAACAGGAAATCATTTTATAGATATATAAGATGCGGTAGGAGTAAAGACATACAAATAAATAAACTGTAGATTCTAAAATGTATTCTTAGATACAACATATTATAGATATATTTACAAAGTCTTATGCAAAACAGTTTGACTCCACAAAGGGGGATAATTGCCCTAGCAACATCCAGGTAACCTCTAATACTGAAATGAAATTAAATTATTTTGAAAGAGAACTACACAAACAGGACCCAAACAAAACACAAGAAGAAGAGGGAATTAGTAATAATGCCCTGAGAACACTTCAGCATCAACTTACAGTACCATTACATCTGTTATTCAATACGCCATATAAATATTGAAAGATTCCTCAAGATTGGAGACATGCAATTGTCAAACCCATCTTTTAAGGGAAAAAGAAGTAGGAAAAATTCAGAATCATACAGACCCATAAGTTTAATTTCTTGTTGTAGAAAAATAATGGAGAGGATTATTTTGGATAAACTGTTGTCAGAGCTGGAAAGGTTGGGACTTGAAGCCATATACCGTATCAAACGTATGTTGAAAATAGATCTATAACCAACTGTAACATGATATACTATTATAATATAACAGTTATAAAGGAAACATCATGCTGTGATGTAATTTATATGGACTTAACTTCAGCCGTTGATAAGGTCATAGACAAAACATTGATCAGTAAATTAGAACAACTAGATACTGATGTAATCTCACCAAGATGGATAGCTGCATGGCTTACAAATTTATTTTTATTGTTTTGTTTATTTATTTATTTGTTTATTGACATTTTATTACCAGGAACGTCCGAATGGGTAGAAGCCCATTTTCAACGAAGGCCCAGGAGAAAGCTCCAAATTATTGAAAAAACATTTTAAAAACAATAATTTTACAATCTTCAAAAATAAAACAAAATGATATGCAGTTTAAATAATTATAACAAATTAGATATAATATAAAAACATTGGTTATGGACAAATAGGACATGGCAAGTATCATACAGCAACTGGACAGGTGAAATTCTAGGTTATAGTTAGGGAGTCCAAAAGGGCCATATCATAGGCCAATATTTGTCCATGTTGTAACTTACAGATCTATATTTTTCAGCTGAGATGTTTTGCAGTCTCTATGCAAATGATTTGAGAATGGCTAAATTGATTACATCTGTTACAGATAGGACATCTGCAAAATAACTTGACTAAATTGACCATTTGCTCTAGGTGTATAAATTGCTGATAAATACATCAAAAACTAAGCATACAAAATTTGAAAGACATAAAGTGAAGGGTGAATATTTAGTAGAGCACACAGTGATTGAAATTGAAAAAGACCTGGGTATATGGATAACTGCAGCTTTTGAGTTTTATTTGTATCAAGCAATTGGTTAAAAAAATATAGACTGTATAAAACGATTTATAATGTCTAGGAAATCAGAAATGTTGAAGTCATTATTTATAATATTAGACCCAAACTAGAGTATGGAATAGCAATATGGAAACCTTATAAGAAAACAAGCATGAGTAAAGTGGAAAGAGTATAGTGGAACTAAACCAAGGGCATCCATGGATGTAAAAATTTAAGTTATTATGAAAGGTTAAAATATCTGAACTTGTATAGTGTCTCATGTAAATATTTAAGAGATGACCTTATTCAGGTATATAGGGCATTTAGGGACAATAAGCTCTGGAAATGTTTGGGGTTTTCAAAGAATAGTAGATAATTATCAAGCAACCTATGTAGCAGAATGTATAGAAATGAGAGATATACTAATTGGTTCTCTGAGAAAGGTGATGCATGGAATAGACTACCACATTATATTTAAGCAAGCACTATTTTAGATATTAATGTGATAAACTGTGAGGCTAAATACTACAGGCTGCAGAAAAATATTACGAAAAATACAACAGGTTCGTTGAGAAAACCACTTTATAAAATACAAAACAGCAAAGCTTTCGGGTGAAACCCTTCCTCAATACTATTACATATGCTTAAAACCAAACTGGTTTAAATACAGGTCATAAAAATCACATGACTAGCAGTCCAAAAGTCATGTGACACAAACAAATGCAAATATAAAGTGTAAACATAAAACATAAAAAAATGTGTAAAAAAATATATATAAAAAATATATATGAAAAATATATTACAACATCTAACAATGCAATTTAGTTTGCTGCAATTTAATAAGAACAGGTTTTAATGTAACCATCAAATTCAAACCTGGAGGATGGTCAGAAGCAAGCCTTAATATCCACTCATACTCCCTGACTTCGAGTAGATTATTGCTATCACCACCCCTTAGTGTTGTACGTAAAATATCTATCACTCTAAAATTAAATCTATGATCTGTACCAAACTCAGCTATGTGTTTGTATAAAGCATTCCTATCAATAATTCTTCTAATCTCTGATTTGTACTCAGTAATACGATCTTTCAACTTCCTGGTTGTTTTCCCTACATAAAATGAGGGACATACAGCACAGGTTGCTAAATACACCACATTAGTCGTAGTACATGTGGCCGACAAATCAAAGCTATACACTTTACCAGTGAGAGGATGTTTAAATTTATGGCTATTATCACTAATAATGACTGAGCAACAAGTACAATTCATACATCTATATGTACCTGGCTTAACAGAAACAGCCCGGCCAGGGGACTACTAAAATCTTTATAGCATAGTCTACTCTTTAAAGTTCTCATATTTCTATATGAGAAAAGGGGTCTCTCACCCAAAATAGCCTTAACTTCAGCCGATGCCATCAATATAACCCAGTTCCTCTGTATAATTTGTTTAACAAAATGTGTCTTAGCATTATAAGAGGTAATATATCTAACTGTGGAAACTTGACGTTCTGTTATACTGGGATTACAGACATCATCTAAAAAATAGGTTTCAGAATTGTCTTTCTATCATCTATAGTTCTAGTTTTCAAATCCAATAGCAATTTAGAGTCATACCCACTGTTCAAAAAATCATCAATCATTTCATCAAGTTATATATTAAAGAATGTATCATCAGTATTCAGCCGACTAACTCTATTAAACTGTGAAGTCACTACGCCTTTAAAGACATGTGGGGAATGCATGCTGGTATTAAGGACATACCTACCAGCATACAGCTCCTTTCTATAGACACTAGTGTGAATAAATCCCTCTAGTAGCTGTATCTTAACATCCAAGAATACAATTACATTTTCAGAAACATCCATTTTAAATTTCAAAAAATTCATGGTTGTATTCAAATAATCCACATATTCACTAAGCTGAGTTAAAGAACCCTTCCAAATCATAAAGCAGTCATCAACAAAATGCTGATAAAAACATACATTACTATTCAGGGGATTTCTATTACCAAGAATATAAGTTTTCTCCCATTGGTGTAACACCAGATTGGCATAGGTGTTGGCCACCGAAGTGCCCATAGCTACACCCATTAATTGTAAGTATAGCTGTTCATCAAACAAAAAATATTATTAGTGAGAACTAAATCCAAAAGGAAACAGATATTTTCAACATATCTAGTTGTTAAAGAGAATTGTGAAGTCAAAAACTCTCTTATAGATTCAATACCATACTCATTTGGTATTACAGTAAACAAAGATGCAATATCTAGTGTAACAAAAAAGAAATCACCCTGTCTTAAAGGACTACCATCTAAACCATTATACCAATGTCATAGTTTAGATAAAAAATCTGTAGTATCTCATAGAACATTAGTACATTTCAATAAAAATGGTTGCAGCTGTTTCTGCAGATAAATGGAGATAGGCTCAGTAAGCCAACCACCACCCAACACAATAGGTCTCATGGGGGTGGGGGGTCTAACATCGACCTATGAGTCTTAGGAAGACCATATAGACATGGAATAACCGGGCATAAGACAGTAAAAAAGTGAAACAAATCTAAACTGATGTCACCATTAATTTGCAAATCATAAATCATCATATTAACAGAACTTATGCACTTCTTAACATCCAAAAGTGTAACACGTCTAAATGCCTTAGCATCATCAAGTATATTGGAAACAGAAGACATATAGTTACACCGGTCCATAAGGACCACAACACCCCCTTAGTCGGCTTGCTTAATGACTATATCATGGTTAGCTTGTAATGTTTTTAAGGCTAAATGCTCATCATACGTTAGATTAAAACGTCTTAGCTTTGTATGATCAGCATACAAACGTCTCAACTCCATTTCACATAAGTCATGGTAAGCAGTTAATACAGGTATACTAACAGGTATAAATGTACTACGTCGCTTACAACAAGTATCAGTAAAAGAAGAATTACCAAACAAAACCTTCAAATTAACATTCCTTACAAATTGCTTAAGGTCTGTAAGTGCTACGACCAAATCATCACTAGCCATTGGTATAAAATTAAACTGTGAGGCTACCAGCCCAGCCAAATAGAATTTTGTAAATAATTCTTGTCATTGTAAACATTTATATGATCCACAGGCTTGTGTTTGCTGGAAGAAAGCTGATAAGTAAAGAATTTTATGGCTGTGTGTGCAAACTCAAGCTAGGAGACAGGATGTCTGCAGCTGGAAATTCTTTCTATTGTCTTAAGACAGAGATAACTACTAGGTTTCACATGTAAAGTGTCTTTTGTTGCTGTGACTTCCCGGCAGCTGACAGATCACAAAGAAATGTTAAATTTTGAGTTCTGTGAGCCTGGGAATCTTAAGCAGAAGTGACAAGAACTATGTAATCTGAAATGACTCAGCAGTAATGTGTATTATCAATTTAAGAACTATCTCAAGAGAAAGAGATTGCATTTTATATTTTGTTCTGAAGCTGACAACTCACCAGCACTTCCCCTCTATATTTCCTTGCTCTGTAAGTAAGATATTTAGGTACAGTGATTTCTATTAGAGATAGATAGAAATAGTAAGAGTAGTCTAGCTGTTTTCTATATTTATGCCAGAGTGTCCTACAAGGTTGTTTTAAAGCATTTTCTGTGATTTATGAACTCTCTGTTGTCCCTGTGTTGAATTGAATATTGTCTGGTGTTTTTATTATTTATTAACTATTTTTAAACCTTTCAACTGTGGCTGTTTTGTGTAGAGATAATTTAAGCTCTGTGAGTACTTGCATGTATTTTCTGATACTGTACACACCACTCAAATAGCCTTGCTGTTCATCATGCTTAGTATTTGGATAACAGTAACATTTCATAGTAGAATTGGTCACCCTTTTTAAGGCCCTTTAGAGTAGATGATAAGAGGAGTTGGTGGTAGGTGGTACTACCATATAGCCTGGGCAGAAGGGGGCATAGCTGGAGAACCTGTGCCAGCCTTCCCCAGGAGTGTCTGTGTGTTTGTATATAAACCAAATCTCAGTGTGTGTGTGTGTGTGTGTGTGTGTGTGTGTGAGCTACTTGGGCAGGGACACGAAGCACTGGTTGGACAGAGAGGGTACTGGAGGTTTTGGCTTGACTACTCAGCTGAGATGTGAACCCTGTAGCTGTGACAGTGGGGAGTCTTATTGGGGATCTGGAGAGAAAAGGAGAAACCAGCCCCAGACTGACTGTGATCTCTGTGTGCTCTTAAGAGAAATTATACTTTACTGTGTGTGTACTTGTTATCCTCCCAATGTGGATGCCCCTCACTGGTACTAGCAATGAGGACTGAGGCTCCTTGATTACTGGGCCAGTGCACGGGCATCACAAATTAATTGTTTGGCACTGGTGGGATATCCACATCAAATATTAATTGGTTGATAGTGGTGAGTTAGCCACATCACATATTAATTGACTTGTAGTGGTGTTGATAGTGAATTCCTGCAGCTTGTGTACAGTGATCACTGAAGGTGTTTTTGTACTCTAAATCAATCACGCAGTGAACATTCAGAGTTCAGATCACAATTGTTTTATTTCTATTGTTAGCTCAGTCAGGGAGAGCAGGCAAGCATGTCAGCAAAAGACTATGGCAAGCTGACAAGGAGCCAGTTGGCTATGTGCCAGGCTAAAGGACTGGTTCATGGAAACCTGACTAAAGCAGACATGATTGCAGCTTTGGTCACAGCTGCATCAGAGAATAGCAATCAGGAGGATGATCAGACTGGCCGTGGAGATGTGCAGCACTTGGAGGATGAACACCTCAACCTTTCTATAGAGGACTTAAAAATCTGTTTGGAGGTAAAGAGACTTGAGTTGGAGGCCAAGAGTTTGGAAATAGAAGCAGCACAGAATGAGAAAAATGAGAAACTGCAACATCTGCAGACTGAGGAAAATGAGAAACTGCTACGCCTGGAAAGTGAGGAGAAGAGGCAGAGGCAACATGAAAAGGAGATGATGACTCTTCGCCAGAGTCATGGAGGTAATGAGGCAGGGAGTAACCAGACCCCAGAAGCACAAAAGGTCAGTAAATGCCTTCCACAGTTTACAAAGGAGAAAAATTTTGATAGTTTCATTCATATGTTTGAGAGGGTATGTGAACAGTATGATGTTGACCCAAAGACTATGGGTACAGTTCCTGACCCTCTTACTCCAAGCTAAAGCTGTAAATCTTCTGTCCAAACTATCTGACATTGACTTATTAAACTATAATGTTGTAAAGAACTGTTTGTTAGAATTTTTAAGCTAACACCTGAAGCTTATAGGAAAATATTTCATGAGCATAAACTCAAGGCAGATGAAATTGTGTGTGTGAATATGTTGCTGAACTGAGCACTTATTTTCGTAAGTGGGTGAGCGGTTGTCAGGTCACCACTTTTGAAGAGCTGGCAGACCTTTTGGTGAAGGAACAAGCCCTAAGCACTTTACCTGAAGACATGCGGATCTGGTTAGCTGATAGACAATGTTCTACTGCAGATGAATTGGAGAAGAAGGGAGACCTATACCTAGAGAGCAGGGCATCCCTGCACAGGAAAGGGACACCCAGTACTGCTCATGGGTCTAAGGGAACCCATGGTGGGCAGCCCCGACTGCCCCAACAGAATCGACCAGTAGCAGGGGAGGCCACTAGTCCAGGTACACATTTAGGACCTAGGGTTAAATGTTTTGAATGCAACCAGTGGTGCCATGTGGCATATAGATGTCCATGGAGGCAAAGTGGGGAACAAAAGGTGAGAGAGCCAGTAAGTGGGAATGACAAAATGCCAATAGTAGGTTGCTTTGAGACAACAGGGGCACTAAGCTACCATACTGCAGATGTCTTGATGGGGAAGGATTTTGATGAGGCAGTACCATGGGTTTATGCAGTTACACGCAGTCAGTCTTGGAGACAAGCATGTAGGTCTGTTAGCCTGGGGGAGACCCAGGCAGACTGCACACTTTCAGCCAGGACTGGTGAGGTGGTTTTGTCAGGGAGGGAGCTACTCTGTAGCAGTGAGACTAAAGATGAGCCACAGCTGCTTGTGGGTACCGATGTCCCCTTGGGCAGAGTGACTGCAAGGGTAGAGTTGAGTAGTAGTAACCAAGCTGGCAGTGAGGCACCACTATCAGAGGATGCCAGACTTCCTGAGGAAGGGGAGCTGGGAAGGGGTACAAAGAGAGAGAGTTGAGAAAGGCTCAGCTCTCAGACCCTACATTACAAGGGCTGAGGCAGGTAGCTAGTGAGGCACCTGATTCTCAAGGGAAGGGGGAATCTGTATACTGGGACAAAGGGTTACTGTATAGAGAGTGGACCCCTGAGGGAGGGCTAGAGGATGAGAGAAAAAAGCAGTTGGTAGTGCCTAGAGCCTACCATCTGGCACTTCTAGCTATAGTCCATGATATTCCCTTTGCACGTCATATGGGCATAACACGTACAAAGAGATGTATTATGCAGAACATTTATTGGCCTGGGATTTCCAGAGATGTAACAGGGTACTGCAGGACATGTGAGCAGTGCCAAAAGGCAGACAAGGCAGGAGACAAGGTGAAAATTCCTTTGATGCCTTTGCCTGTGATTGAGGAGCCATTTCAGAGGATAGCTATGGATTTTGTGGGGCCTCTGAGTACCCCAAGTTCCACAGGGAAAAAGTATATCCTAATGGTAGCAGATTATGCTACAAGATACCCTGAGGCAGTGGCTTTGTCCTGCATTGAGGCAGAAAAGGTGTCAAATGCTTTGTTAGAGATTTTCAGCAGGGTAGTTTTCCCAAAGGAAATACCGATTGACAGAGGTGTCAATTTCATGTCAGGCCAGCTGGCTTGTCTGTGGAAGTACTGTGGAATGAAGCACCTAAAGACCACCCCCTACCATCCCCAGACTAATGGCCTCGTTGAGAGGTTAAACTCTGCAGTCATGTCCATGCTATGGGCATTTGCAGACCAGTTTAAGAGGGAGAGGGAGAGGGACAAATATTTGCCCCATCTGTTGTTTGCTTACAGAGAGGATCCCCAGGAATCCACACGTTTTTCACCCTTTGAGTTGCTGTATGGTCATAGGGTGAGAGGTTCTCTAGACTTAATTCAAGATGAGTGGGAGGGTGAGTGTGAATACCACAAGGAGTCTGTTGTAGCATATGTCCTAAATCTGTGGACAAGGCTCAGGGAACTCATGAGCTTGGCCCAGGAAAACCTGGCAGAGACCCAGCAGCAAAAAAGGTCTGGTATGACAGGAATACGCAAGCTAGAGAATATGTTCTAGGGCAGCAGGTAATGGTTCTCATTCCTGTCAGACACAATAAGCTGCAGGCAGCCTGGGAGGGACCCTACAAGGTGGTAAGGAAGGTCAGTGATGTTAACTACATGGTGGAACTGCTAAGCAAGAGGCAGGAGTGCAAATTGTATCATGTTAACATGATGAAACCTTACCATGATTGGGAGGCTCTTGTGCTGAGTATTTGCAGTGTATTTCCGAAGGAGTCTGAGGGAGATCTGGTGACTGATCTCCTCAGTGAGGCTCGGAATGGCACCTCAGTGGAAGGGGTTGCAATGTCCCAACAACTATCTCCTACCCACGTTCGAGAAATCCGAGCAATATTACAAGAATTTGGGGACATGTTCACTGGGAAACCAGGGTGCACCCACCTGGTGCAGCACCAAGTGGATACAGGACCCCCAAAGGCATGAGGCATTACTGTCACATAATCACAGCTGATGTCACACTGAGTAAACATGATGCATTCAGTGTTACATAGGCTGCTCACGCATAGCTGAATTAGATCATGTTATTCAGTGCATGCTCTGCTCAAACTCTTCATCAGATATCACCTCAATATAATTTAGAGCTGTGAGTGTTGTGGGTAACAATTATCATTAACATTTGCACAGGTGACATGGGAGACACAATACCACAGCACTGTCAATACACAATGATTGTAATACAGGACATGAGGGATAAGAGAACACATTACATGGCCATATTAATCTCTGGGGTGGAGTCAGCAATGATGAAAGAGCCTGATACCCCCCAGGATGAGGTGATATTGACCTGGATGCAGGTGTTCTTTGATTGTGGGCATTGGCAGTGGCTAAGACCTCTGTGGGCTGGATAGAGCATAACTGCAAGGTTCAGGGTGAAGTCTAGCACTGGTGACTGCGATTAACTTCATGCATCCTGCAATACTTCTGGGATGCAGCTACCATGTGTATTTATCCTTCCCTGGCCATAGCACATGACAGAGGCAATGGTTGCAGATATCTGCTGAATGAAACACTTTCTGTCACCATACATCTTAGGACTAGCAATGCCTCACTATGGCGGAGATCAACATTCTCACAGATCTGCCAAAAGTGGAACAGGTTATCCATGATGGGCTCACAGTGCTGCAGTACAAGATCTCCTTGTGTACACTACAATACATTTTTAAGTACCAGTGTGGCATGTGGGGCAGCCAGCTCTCTTTGGATTACATTAGTACATATCTGTTTATCTAGTTCCAGTGTTGCCTGCATCTCAGGTGTTATGTGGGAGCTGGGACACTGTCATTTTTTCTTATGTTGCTGCGCAATGATAGCTATGCAGAGATGAAAAGCATTACAGACATGTAACCCTGCCTGTTCCATTGGGGGAGGTGACCATGTATAATCGCAGCAGCTACAGGAGGTGTCAATCCCTCTGGGGTTGCTTGGTGCACCCCCTGTAGAGTGACTGCTTTTCCTTCTTTTTCTCTGGAGGGTAGCTTTCCATCCAGGCATAAGACAAACAGTGGTACTGTGTCTGTAAATGTAAGTCTTATCTATGTGGGTATCATCATTGGACAACCCTGCATCATCAGCATAAGCCCTGTGTTCCATCTTGCCCATCATCCCTGACAACTGTGAATACAGAAGACCCTGAACTGAATAACATGTGCTACGGCATACCTCTCAACCTCTTAGAGCAGGAAATCTGGACAAAGCCAAAAATAATGGGGGGGTGGCAAAAGCTCCAAAACAGGGACAATTTTTAAATACTGCTCTTGGAAACTTAAAAAGTTGATAGAATAACATGTTTTGTATTAACATGACTTTTCTGAAGGGTATGAAGTCTGGATCCCAAACATCTGTCATTATTTCCTGAATTCAGTCCTCAGTGATTTGTCAGTGATTTTCTAGAAAACCACAATTTTATGAGAAACAGACCAAAATATATGAGGCAAAAATGTGGACACTGCAAAAATCTGTGCAGTTGAGAGGTATGTACTGGGGTCCTCATGTGGTAAGCAAAGTACTCATGCAAGCAATATGCATGATTTTACTTTCAGTAATGACAGGAATGTGCTGTACACCCAAGGGTCCTGTGAAGAGAAATGTGCATTGTGTCAGCTGGATGACCCTGCTCTCACTATGTGCATAAAACCTGATATAAATAGCACTAACCTAGTCTATTACCCATGGATACATATGGGGGCTGAGTCAGCCTTGCACCTATATCCAAACCATTCATGGCACATGGGGGCTGAGTCAGCCTTGCACCTATGTCCAAACCATTCATGGCACATTGGGGCTAAGTCAGCCTTGCACCTATATCCAAACCATTCATGGGGATGGTTTGTGGTGCATTGCCTCCAAAAAGGGACACCAGAAGCTCATCTAAATCTGTCAGTCAGTTGGTCACTAAAAGGACACTCCCCTCCTTTGGATCTTTCTCTATGAATGGTGTCAGCCTTCCATTTTGTATGATCATATCAGTGAGGCATCTTTGACTCTGGTCCCGACTATTGCTGTGGTTCCCTTTACCACAGCATTAAGGTCCTGAAGTAGGACTGCTACAACTGTGCACTTAAGGATTGTTGTACATCCCCTCTACCCGGTAGAAGTACACCATACTGTCTCAGAAGAATGTTGTGTTCCTCAGTGATGACAGTTTCCAGCCCGTGCTTGCCTCTTTGCTGTCTGGAAATGCTAAACCATTTATTAAAAATAGGGAATATAAATCTATCGGTAGTCCTAACTTTCTGTCCTCATAAGGTCACAGTATGTCTGGCTATAATAATAGATTTGTTTCCTGTGCTAAATGTAACGGAACAGCTTGGACATCTGTGTTGCAAAAGGCAACAGTTTGTGTACATGGTATTACATGTATTTGTATAGGATATATTCACAACATTCTTGGCAAGTATGACCTGGCACAACTGAATACTGGCCTCCTGCAGTGTCTGCACAATTTCCATAAAAAATGTACACCATCCCTGTGAAATCCAGAAGGTACCACCCACATAAACCACCAAATGTAACATTTCTTCTCCCAAGATGTATCATTTTATGTGTTATTTTGCTGTCTAACAAACTGATCTGTACAGGTTGGGGCATTATGCCGCTAACCAGTCTCCAAAATGGTGATATGAGTTCAGGTGACAGGAGTTTATTTACTTTTACATAGTGCATAGTCAGTTAGGTTCATATATAACACTTCTATTTCTAAATCATGTTCTTGTACATTTGCAAACCATAAGTATTTCTATGCAATGTAAAAATGAGGCATATGTAAATGTCTACATTGTCACAGTGCATATGCACAAGAGAGTTGCACAGCTGCACAGGTCATTGCTTGTGAGTCTTCAATATGTAGATTAGAGCATGTGTGAATTTGCGACTTCATCTTGCTCAATGATCTGCTGATATTTCTGCAGCATTTGGAGGCATTATGGTTAGTTCTGCTATTTCTTTTAAGAAAGCTCTTCCATGCTGCATGAAGGAGAAAAAATCTTTTAATTCCTTCTGCAAATTCCTTCTGAATAGGGTTATGATGGACCACTTAAGAGGATGGATGCTTGGAATGATCTGGAACAGGTAGTATTATGGACACAGGCACCCATCTGTCCAGATAGCAGTGCAGGCTTCATTATGATGACATATGGCACCAGCAGCTAGATTATCAGTGAGAATGGAAAGCAGGCATTCAACAAATCTGAAATGTATTGTAAGCATTTATTTCCATACATTTCCTCATGCTGATTGAATATCAACCTTCTCCTATAATGTATACTAATGTGCACATGTACCTCACAGCACAACATGAAGATCGCCTTAACAGGATGGCTACTGCAAGAGGTGGATTTGATTAGAACCACAATATTATGTACATGATCTGAAGATGCATTACAGCACATATTAAAATCCATAATACAGCGCATGCATGACAACTTTTCCTTTTGTATCTCTAGCCTGCAGGCCAGCCACAAGAGATTACTAGTCTAGGTAAGGATCTGAAAAGGATGAACAAGCCAGCAAAAATGTGATTGTTCTGACTCAATGCAAGCAAATGTAAAATACTGTACTTGGCCCACAATAACCTTGCTGTAAAATATTAGCTAGGGGATAAAACTGATGGTAACATAGCAGGAAAAAATATCTGGGGGTATTGATCAAACCTGGAATAGATCACTGGAACTGGAGTGAGGAGACAGTAGCAGCAGTAAACAGAATACTGGGATCCATCCTCAGGTGGAGAGATTTCAGAAGGAAAGAGATATTTCCACTCTACAGGACCATGCTGAAACCACACCTTTAGTTCTCTGTGCAATTTTGGAGGCCATATTAGGAAAGGGGACATCAAACTGCTGGGAGAAAATCATAGGAAAGCTACTAGAAAGATCTGTGCAGTGAAGGGCAAGGGTTATGATCAGTGGCTAGTGGGGCTACAACTCTTTTCACCTGAGACCTGAAGAGATAGGAAGATATAATACGGTGTGTAAGATCATATGAGTGAAATGTAAAGGGGTTATCCTGATAGGGAAAGACAGAAGAAGAAGGTAGGGGGCATAGATAGTGAATTATAGAAAGGGTGGCCTAATGGTTAAGGTGTTTGCCTTACAAACACAAGGTGCAGGGTTTGAGTCTCACAAGGGATAATTGGCTTGGCTTAAAATGGCTCGCAAGAGCAGTTAGCTTAGTATGAACCTATGAACCTATGAAATTCATAAAAAAAAGCTGTAGGGTTGGGAGGGTGGCGTAATGGTTAAGGTGTTTGCCTTACAAACACAAAGTGCAGGGTTTGAATCTCACATGGGATAATTGGCTAGGCTTAAAATGGCTCGCAAGGGCAGTTAGCTTAGTACTAATCCATGACCCTATGAACTGCTTCATGGATTTCTGAAAATACTTTTCTACGAGAAGGATTGCAGAGTAACAGAAGGGAGCTACTGGAATGTGGGGAGAATGAGGAATACACAGAAGCACAATAAAGAGAAGTATGGAACAGCAGGAAAAAGGGTAATGAGAAGAGATGGGGAAGGGGATGAAGAATGTTCTTAAAAGGCAGACTGCATAGTCTTAGTGTCTTCTTCTGTCATATAACAAATATAAAGCAATGTAATGCAATTGTAGTGAGCATCCTGTTCCCATTTTTACAGGTTTTTTTCAATTTGTCAGCTTTCAAATGCTTCAAACATAACTATTAAAAAGGAGTAATGTATCACATATCAAGGCTCAGGATACCTTACATGTGGCACATTGTTTTTTGTGTTTATTTCCTATGTAAATGTTTTCTTAATTAGTGGAGAATCCCTTGCTGACAATTAGAGTGTACTTGGAATTTTAAGTGTGCATCTGGGTCCACTGACAGGAGTAGAGGGTCTCCCAGCTTATAATTTCCTGGATAAAGCATTTCTGTTTTAGGTCCTTTTCCCTTTCCATTTTCTTGGCTGCTGTAGCAAGTATATTTTGAGTAATTATGATTTAAAATTGTAGAAGAGGGCAAGAGTCTACATCTCACACCGAATAATGTAATAATGAATCACAATTAAGTTTAGAGAATTAACACTTAAGAATGTCAAACAAGCAGCAAAATGAAAACAGGATTCATCAGTTTATTTTTAAGCTCCACATGCCTCACCAGTGTGTCCTCTACCTGTACCTTAGTGGACCATTCATCCCTCTGACTGACGCAAGATTCCCACAACCCATTATTTTCCTGGCCAGGTGAGAGATCTTTCAGTCCACCCACTACTCTCAGAGACAAGAGACAAGTGCGAAGACATGGGCCATCTTGCAAATCATTTAGGTCCTCCAGAAGAACCCAACTTCTCTCCTCATTGGCTGGTGACTTTGTATATGCTGCTGTTCTGGGAGGTCAACATTTGTTCTTCTGTATGCATGTGCGCACCTTCCTGGCTTACATGCAGTGAATGCCATGCTGACCCTATAGCTGCATCCTGTAACTCCTTGACACACCTGCTGGTGTCAGTAGTACAGTGGGCCATACTGTGTCACTCCCACTCACTTCTGGTTTGGCCATTCTTACACCAGAGCCTCTAATCAAACTTGGGTTATCTGGGCTGTAGTCAGATGCTGTAGTCAGTTTACACTTTTTCTACATTTGTTTTTACTCGTCTATGTTTTGCCGTTTCAACTCATCCCATGGGCTATTAACATTTCCTTTCCAAAGTTCTAACTCTGAGTTAAATGCTCTATTCTTTTTTCTTTGCTACTTCAGTTATAGTCCATTTTCATATTCTTTTTGGCAATGGAAGTACAAGTTCCACAGTTTTCTTCATGAGTAATGGACTAAGAATTGGTTCAGAGAAGCAGGATACCAGGCATTTCTTTCTCCAGGGTCATATAGTAGTTCATCTTCAGGACTTCCATACCTACAGGTATCACTTTTTTTCATTGCCAAAAATTCCTTTTTAACCAAATAAATCCAAATTTCCCTTACATCTGTAGTTTCCAAATAAGACATTCATTCACTTTCTCACTGTTTTTTGTATAACTGTAGAAGCTAAGTATGTTCCATTTTTGGGGGGATCTGAGTGGCTTGACTGAGCTTCCTCTTAATTCTGTGCATTTAGCCTTCATTTTCTACTCAGTCTACTTGCTAATAGTTTAGTACTTTATCTCCTATCAGAATTCCAGACTCTGTGGGACACAGTTAGACTGTACCCTTCTGCTGCCATCCAACTTGTAACTATATGTTAAGGCAGTGTAGAAACTGTCTCACAGTCACTGACAACATCGTACCGTTACCAGACACAAAAGTTGATACCTACTCAAACTGGAGGTAAACTTCTTATGCCACTTATGTGTCCAGGATGTCGGTACTCACTATATACCCACACCTCTACCACATTACAACAGTAACACTAAACCCACATATGTTGAGGTACTAAAGAATTCCTCACAAAGCCTAATGTCCATGCCTCCTAAACAATCTACAAATGTACCTAAGCCTCAGCAGCAAAATCAACCTCATCCACCAAACATGGTACGTTTGTCACCAAAGTGATAATTAGAAACCCCTAAGACTGGCAGAGCCTACTGCCACACATGAAACATCCTTGTTATTGGTGACTCAAAAGTTAAATATACTGATGCACCGTTCAACATACTGATCAATGATACAGCAATAATCAGCTGTCTGTCAGGTTCACATACCAGTCTCAGTGGCTCAGAAGGTAGCATACTTGCCTTGGGTGATAAAAGATCAGAAGACTGTGGGATCTAGTCCCACACAACGTATTTGGATTAATTTTTTTCAATGTTCACACTACAAGTGGAGCACAATAGGGTGCTGCACCCCTGCAAGTTCTGTCATTTGGCAGAGATGGTAAATCAGCACCCTGTCCACTTGAGCTGCTGGTTGCTCAGATGGATAAAAAAGATCCAACAGCACTTACAAAAAAAAAGAGAAAGGGACTTTTTCCAGTGCCCTGCTCACCTTTCTCTTAGTCTATGAAAACCGACTCAGGTTACAATTGAAAAAAAGGCTACTGGTCTTGTGAGACTAACCCTTGAACAAAGTGTAAACAAAAATAAAAATAAACAAATAAATAAAAAATGGTGTTGTGAATAACCTTCAATGAACCAGCTTGGATGATATGAAAAGAGATGTGGATGATCTCTCTATGCACATCACTGTGGCTAGCAAGCAACTAGTCTTGAATAGTGCCCTGCCATCATCTAAATAATGCAATAATACAAATAAAAAAATTAACTTCAACAAATGTGTGCCAGTTTGTAGGGAGATGGTTGTCAGCCCTTCCTACTCCACTAGGGATGGCTTACACCTCTCTTCCTTTGGTTACTATATATGTGTTTTTTCTGCCCCTTAGTGCCTTTTCCAGGCTGTCAGTCTACTGCACCTGCCATATTTACCCGAAAATAAGACCAGGTCTTATACTTTTTCCCCCGCCGAAATACGCATTAAGGCTTATTAGCAGGGGATGCCTTATTTACCCCCCCCTGTACAACAATCTACGTTTATTCATTTATTCATGTACAAAAATCGACATTTATTCATGTACACAAATCAACATTTATTCATGTACAAAAATCAACATTTATTCATGTACACAAATCGACATTTATTCATGTACACAAATTGACATTTATTTGGTACTTTTCCATTATTGGGCAACAGTTCTAGGTAACACGTTAACAGTTGTGTGAGAATTCTACATAAACAGTGCAACAAACATTTCAACATCTACACCTTCATTTTCACAATGCAATATTTCATGCTTAACAGAAAGTGCAGAAAAATCTCAATACATGTGTATTGGAGGAGGATAATAAAACGGGTGAATAACTGTAACTTTTTGAGTGGTTATGCTTTCTTTATTCTTTACCAAAACCATAAGAGAAGAATGACGGAAAGTCATAAAAATTAAGTCTGGGAACTAGTGGCCTTATATATGCAGTCAAAGCTCCAAACACAAGGAAAAAGTGACCAGGAAAAATAAAATCAAATTTCAGAACAAAAAATCCCAGGCACTCACGGTTGTAGGCAAAAAAAGCATAAATCCAGTAATCCAATGATAAGCAAAGCAGCACAATTATAGAGAAAAAAGTTTAACAGTAAGCACTTTTGCGGTTCAAGTGACCACTTCTTCAGACTACAAAGAAATACAGTGTATTAACATATTTAAATAATAAAATACAATCAATCACAATCAATTAATTATCTCTTATTACAATTTTTAAAGTAATATACACGTATATATTAAAACAATAAAAATATTTCATTAAAAAAGCAGTTCAGCTACATGTCAGTGTTTAAGTGCCCATCCTTTTAGGAAAGGTTTAAGAGACACTTTATTATTTAAGCCAGGTGGTTTATCTGCTTTAAAAAATACCCACTTTTGCTCACTGGCTTCTGTGCTGTTCCTTATATCACCACCCTCATATTAGTTTGTGTGATTTCTAGAACAAAAAACTTAAAGCAATGTTCATCTCCCTTTCCTATGACATGGTGTGCCAAGGCATTTTCTAGTTTTCTGTTGTTTATGTCTCTAAAGTGCTCCAATATTCTTTCTTTTAAGGTGCGGTTAGTCTTACCAATATAGTACATAAAACATATTGTGCAAAAACTAAAATAAATGATATTTTTAGTTGTGCAATCAGCATAGAAATTAAAATCAATTTTCATACCTAACTGGTGATGTGTAAACTGTCTGCCACTAAAATATGTTTACATGCTGAGTATCCTCTGCAAGAGTAGGTGTCCAGTCTATCCGAGTATAACATATTTCTTTCCTGACTAGCTTTATAACATAAGTGCCTTTTTAAAGATTTATTTCCTACCAAAAAGTTTTAATTATTTTAACAAGTCAACAAGCTCAGCTTCCTGTGCTGGTATAAAGTTTAGACCTTTAGCTAGTAATGCTGTCTGTGCTTCTGTTAAAACTATGGAAGAAATGTTAAATACTAGACTTGGTTAATTAATTGATTGTGATTGATTGCATTTTATTATTTAAATATGTTAATACACTGTATTTCTTGGTAGTCTGAAGAAGCGGTCACTTGAACCATGAAAGCGCTATTAAACTCTTTTCTCTAGCATTGTGCTACTTGGCTTATCATTGGACTTACTGGATTTATGTTTATGTTGCCTACAACTGTGAGTAACTAGTGGCCTTACTTTGTAATTATCCCTTGATAATGAAATGTTACCTTAATACAATAAAGTCAAAAAACTGACAAGAGCTTGTTGGCAGCTGAAAGCTGAAGCAATCCATTCTGTTGCCCCGATAACAGAAAAGTTATTCAAATACAGTCGTCATCTTTGTCTGGAACATTCATAAGTCTCCAACCCCCAAATTCCGGCTTGAATTTCTTGCGACTTCATTTTCTGTAGAACCATTGGCCCCAATCTGTCATGTCTAGCAATAGAGCTCTTCTTAAATGAGCACTGCTTGTCTATGTAGCCTGCTCGTAGTGCATTGGCAACACAGCTGTCAGTGATTTTATCCCATAAATTATTCACCTTAGTCACGACCTCTTGCAGGCTAGGCTTCACAAAGTTTCCACGCTGATTTCTCTCCATTCTATTTTCAATGTAGTCATTGAGCTCCATGTGCAAATGGTCCTTGAATGGCTTGTTTATTGCAATATCAAGAGTCTGGAGATAGGCAGTCATTCCTGCGGGAATCATTATTTGATATATTCTTCTCTGTGCAAGGAATTTCTTCATGTCTTTAGCATGGCAAGTGCTGGCTGAATCCCAGACTAGCAGACCTCTTTCACTACATTGCAACACATGTGTCAGCATTACATCAACCCACTTCCTTATAACTGCTTGTGTGCACACCAGGCTTTTTCGGTTTCAAGAATATAAATGCCTGAAACATATTCAATCTTATCTTTCTTGTCCTTCCTAATGATTAGAGGTGGGGTTTTCTTTCCCTCTAGACGAATTGCCAAAATACAGGTAAAATGTGTACTTTTGTAACCAGTGGAGGGAATGTAGATTGACGAGGCACCCTTCTGATCAATTGTTGTTTGAGATCCCTGGCCCATAAGCACTGCAGTTTCATCCATAGCAATCATGTTGGAGAGTTGGTTTTTAGAAAAGTCGATGCCATAAACAAAGGACATGAATGCAAGTGCACGTTTAATAACTTCAGTATCTTCCAGCTTGAACAGTGTTGTCAGTCATCTTAGAGATGCTTCACATTGCTGAAGGAAGCCATCCAGCCAATGTTGTGATGCTTTGAATTCTTCTGGGGATATTTCAAACAGTGGTGCCATTGCAAGGGCAAATGCTTGAATAACAGCCCTGCACACAACCAAAGCCTTTGCTCTCCAGTTAGCAATCCATTCACAGATGATGTCTTCCAGCTCAGGAAATAATGGTTGCCGACCTGATCCATACTTGCACTTCTTAGCATTTCCCTCATCTGCCTGTTGACTGAGGTTATCGTAGTCTGCTCGCCATTTTCGGACCATTCGGAGATCCAAGTTCTCTTTGCAGAAAGCCATCAGATTCTTTCCCTGGGAGGCCTCCACAATTCCTTTCTTGTACTCGATGGAATAGCTCTTTCGTTTTGCACTCATCTTGTCTGGGGGTGTTAATTGAAGACTTACTAGACAGGACTGGCAACAAAAATGGCGACAGTTAAGAAGAAACAACCACACCTATTCGTTATCAAGAGTGCACGTTTTATGTGCATTGTCTGTACTTTGACCAATCAACGTGCACTTGCCAGTGTTTAAGGGCCAAGAATCTCAAACATCAAGTGTGAGTGAGGATTAGGGTTACAGTAAGAATCATGGAGGACTCCCGGGGAAAGAATCTTATGACTTTTTGCAAAGAGAAGTAGTTGGGTGTCCGAATGGTCCAAAAATACCAAGCAGAGTACAATAACCTCAGTCAACAGGTGTCAATAGTATTATTATTTTATAATTCAACACATCTGTCATGTGTTGTTGATGATCTTAACTGTGATATTTTTGGCATAGGGCTTATCATGACCACCCTGGAAAACCATGCTAGGCCTTATTCTCTGGTTAGGCCTTATTTACGGAGAAATACGGTATCAGCCTAGTAGTTTCAAATCAAGTCTACATTAACATGGCACTGTTCAATGTTAAAGGCCTAAACAAAAATTTGTCCACCCTTAAGGCCTTCTTAACCCTTGAAAATGCAAACATCTGCTTAACAATAGATGAGTGGTTGTAGTTTAGCAACAACACTTCCTCTCCACCTGAATTTAGCACCAATCATTCATTTAAACACTCAGCTGAGGGTGTGTACACTTCTGGGGAGGACATATCTTTTTTTTATTTGAAAACTCATTTCTTCACATCTGATACAGAAAAATTTCAATGTAGAACTCCTCCATATCCTGGCATCCACAAGCAAATGCGCCTTCTATATCATACTTAAATACAGAATTCCCTCCATGATGCATGCAGCCCATGAAACCTTTTCTAATAAATTGCAATTCTTAACTTTTTAACATCTACAAATCTACAACAGAAACAAAAAGTCCTAACCCTAAGAAATAAACCCAGAGCTCCTTGATCCAAAAGTTATCTCAACAGGAGGATTTCAACTATCATTATGTAAATTAGATAAAATAACAGAAATGTACAATATTTCCAAGATATAATCAATGTTAGCCCTCTTGATCGAGTAATGCTATTCCCTACTAGGGGCTCAAATGTATTAGATCTGTTTCTTACAAATATGGCACTATTATACACCACACTTGCAGCTGCCCCCTTGTTGATCAAAGCTGACCACCATGTCACAGTATTCTCTTTATGTTCCCAGCTTATCAAGGCATCAAATTTAACTCTCTTGAAAGACTTCTCCAAGGCAACTTCTTAACACTAGTTTCTGACCTAAAGAGATTTAAAAGCTCTCCATCCCATGAGGACCCCATAGCTAAACCCACCATTTATGTTACCAATGCACACATTTAAGTGGAAATAGAAATTGGTGACATAAATGGTGGGTTCACAATACAATGCTGCATTCAAAACTAAATTCCTTTAGTGAAACCCCTGCATTAAAAACTCAACAAGAGGAATAGAAGCCCCAACCCTAAGAAATGAACCCAAATTCCTTTGCTTCAAAAAAAGACATCAACATGGTAAATAGAGAATTAGAGCAAAAGGGCAAAACCATTAAGCATTCTTTAGTTATGTCAGGAAACTCAGAAAGAATACTCATTACTGCAATGGGTTGATATCAGTTAGTATCACACACTCTCATGCCAGGGATACTGAAAACATAGTAATTAACACATTTTTCCAAATTTCTCCCCTCTGTATCTTACATGCTACCCCCCACCCCACAACATCTCATCAGCATCACCTCCTGTGATTAACTCAGAGCAAGTTCTAAAAGCCATCTCCAAAGCTAAAACAAAAACTATTTCAGAGAGTCTGAACAACATATCAGGCTGGTTCCATGTTAGGAGGAAAAACTCCTTATGACTCTCTTGAAATGTTCTTAACCTCAGCCTCTCCATCGGTTATATACCCACAGACTGGAAAAAAGCTCTAGTGGTACCCCTCGACAAGGGTGACCCAACCATTGACTTAGGGAAATATAGAGCAATTAACCTTACTAGCCTCATCTGTAAACTAATGAAATGTATTAGCATGGAATTCATAAATTAAAATATCAACAGCTTATAGTCCCTTGCCCAAATCCAATTTTGCTTTGTGAAGGGTGTAATATGCCTACTTAACCTAACTGCCTTTTTTTTGAAAAAGTCGCAAAGGCAAGGACTAGCAAAAACTTTTGTTTTTATACTATACTATACTTTAACATTATTAATAAACTGACTCAGCTAAATATAAATCCATATATTAATCAGTGGATGGCAAACTGGCTAAAAGACAGAACTCATTTAGTTAGGGTTGATAGCAAACTTTCCTCAAAAACACCCATCACTGATTGTGTTTCCAGGGCTATATTATGGGACTACTGCTGTTCAACATATACATTGTCAGCATCAAAGCTTGCAATCAAAGGTCTCAAGCTGCCCAAGTTTGATGACGACTGCAGACTTGGGGTTGTCATTAGCACTCTATATGCCACCCATGTCCTCCAAGAAGGTCTTACTCATATAAATTCATAGTGTCAGGATTATGGACCAAAGCTTAACAAAAAGGTAGTGTTGTACTGTATGGGGAAAAATATCACCTATCAGATAAATTAAATCCATCCAAGATCAATGTTGTCATTAGACACCCCGGCATGTTCATGGACATTGAACTCTCCTTTGACCACCATAAATCAACATTTGTTAGGAAATCCTTATGCCCAGCTCAACAAAAATTACTAAAGACTTACCCTCCAGGTCCAAAGAAGTTATTGCCCTATTCTGCTCCTCCTTCATTAGGCCTATATTAGAACATAATGCCCCATTTTGCATGTATCTGTCACATGGTCCAACTGGGAAAGAAAAACACATTGTTTCTTCTCCAAATTTTTTTCTGATGCATGAGCTTCCTAGCCTATATAGAGTACACAAAAGCTCTATCGCTCTATTTGACTCCTATTCAGTGACTACTTGGCTTACAAGACTGCAAATGAATCTAACCTTCTTGACTTCTTGTGTGTTTTTAAAACTAGAAACACCCAAATACCTACTCTGGGAACCTAAACCTACATCATAATACAAACATAACCTGTTGGTGGGATAGATACCTCCCCAAAATGGTGCATTGCCTTTGAAATAAGTTGTCATACTATACCAAAAAAGTAGGTCCTCCTTTAAATCTAATATAGAAAAATGGATGGGCAACCATAGGTTCATCCTGGTCTTGGTCCCTGAGTTGCTTATAGATAGGTGAAATGAGTAGATGCTCTGAGATGAATTTTTAGAATTAGTTAAGCAAATTTTTCATCCGATGATGACCTGAACAAAACCAGAAGAAAGAAATTCAGCCTTACTCCTCAACTTTGTACTTTTCCTGCATCCCTTCAGCACACCCTAACTGCCCAAGACAATGCAGTGGAAATTATTGGATTAAGTTGGGTGGTAGCCCCAGAAGCAACAGGGTTTCTAGATACTTTGAGATGCATTTTATATTTTTTTAGCCATTTTATCCAATGGTAGCCTGAATGAAAACCATGATTAAGGAAAGAAATGTAGTCTTATTCTTCAACTTCACATTTTCCTGCATCCTTGCAACACAATCTAACCGATCAAGACTATACTTTAATAAATTAAACTGAGGGTCTGGGGGCTGCTACGTACACAGAAGTCATGCGGTTATAAATGTTCCAATGTGAATTTTAGAGATTTTTCCAACCTTTGGATCTGATTATGGATTAAACAAAAATAATGTATTTGAAAAAGAAATTCAGTCTTCCTTTCTTTTTTTTTATTTCAAGGTAAAAATACGCTTTATACAAGTTTTAATGTTCAAAGCTGACCAAATACCAGTTCACAATAAACTGAGAAGACAAATGCTTGTGAGTATACATATATCATATCTGGGAATAGATAGTCACTTTCTGTGTATCCCCTGTGGTGTTAATTGTGATTAAACGTAAGGCACAAATGCTCACAATCATATATTTCAAACTGCTGCTGCTGTCATATTTCTATACAGCATGCTTCCTCAACGGTTCCATACTGAAATGTCAGCACTCGTAATGCTGATCACTGACAGACAGAAGAAAAAGACTGAAACTCCAGGAGAAAAGTGAATCTCAAACATCCCACTTCTCCTTTAAACTTCTTTTTTTGTGGGGGGAGGAGTCAATTTCCCCTGCACAACACAATGTGGGCGGCAAGCCCTCCACACCACACAAACTTATATATGCCAACTCCAAGATACCTTGGAGAAAAGGGAATATTGTTATATGTAAGTCCAATTTTTCAGCTATTCAGTCTCAATGTTTCGGGACTCACTTTAGTGGGTTCTGACATTTAAAATTAATACCTTCCTCATCCCCATATCCAAATGACAGCCACATTCAGTGTACCCTTCTGATGTCAAAACCAAAAGAAAAACACAAAAAACACATAGAACATAACATATTTGATGTCAGACAAATTTATATACGTGTTTATTTACTCTTCCTCCTGCATATGCATTAGATGTTTGATTGTGAGGAAAAGGAAAAAAAATAATTACACCGTTTCCAACTTCTTACTTCCAGACAGTGTACCACTCTGAAAATTGTGAGGAAAGGTAAAGAAATAATGACCACACTGTCCCCAGCCCAACACAAGATCTAATCTCCACTGAGGTTATTTGTCCCCATCCCCCCACACAAGTACAGTGACCTTCTGTGTACACTTATGAGCAAGTCAGCTTTAAACAAGGTTGAGTTCAGGACATAAGCAATTACAAACCCATGTCAAAATCCAGTTATACAGCCTTGATGTGTGAGTGCCACCAGCTCCCAGGCATCTAGTTTCAGTATTCCGTGATGGATTTATCTTTCAAAAAGTAAGAGATGACTGCTAAACTGAGCAAGTGACAACAGGGTCAATAACTTTCATCCAGGCAACCCCACCATGCAATTATAGCCATTTCTACTTTTAATTCAGACATCTGCCTCTATCACCCCACAATTCAAAACCTCTCTCAGATCACATCTACTAAACACTTGGTTATGTCCTTGTATCACTTAACCTTTACCCTCCCATCTCCCCCCTTCTTTTTCCAACTCCCAAGCTACTCACTTTAACCCTCTACAGTATTACACCCAGCCAATAACTCTGGCTATTAGTTGCTACTTCTTATAGCGAGCGATTGCTCCTCTTTTTGTCACAATCATTATACACCTGCACATTAAATGGAATTCCTGACTGTTTCTTCTGGAAAATGTCTTTTTCCAATTTATTTTATATATTTTCAGTGTTTGTCTGGCAAAATGTCTAACTCCATGTTGGATTATTTAAACAATTTTTGTACAACACTGTATAAATTTGCTTCTCTTGTTTTTTTATTTTAGGTAACAATGTTTCGGAGCTTTTCTTCCTGGGCCTCTGCTGTAAATGGACCTGGTCCAGTTGAAATTTCCTGGTTAACAAATGTAAAATAAAATAAAATAAATAAATCTGATCATGACAAAAAATCTTGACCATGTAATGTATTTCACCCTTACTCTCAATAAACAGTTGCTCAAATTAAAATATTATATATTGCTTTACATACTCACGCTAGTCTTGCATAGCCAAAATGATAAGCAAATAGGAGCAGTTAATCATTTTCCTCCAAAGATGGCAACCATAACACAACTGTACTTACTTTGTGCATATCAGTTGTCCAATTAGGTATTCCATCTCTCTTCTCACAAATACACACTAGTCCTGCAAACTCAGTGACTGTTTATACTATACAAATGACAAGAAGGTCAGTTGCTTTCATCCAGACAACCCAACCTCCACACAGCAGTTATAGCCATGACATCCGATAACTATATAATATTATTACACTCCCAAAGTCCATACAAACAAGTTGCCACACATTAAAGTACTCCAATAAAAGCTGCTCCACACAAATCACAAATCCAGAGAAATACTGCCAAAAAATATCTGGTTGATCACTACCAGTATCGTTGTAAAAAATAGTGCATGTGTGTGTGTGTGTGTGTGTGTGTGTGTGTGTGTGTGTGTGTGTGTGTGTGTGTGTGTGTGTGTGTGTGTGTGTGTGTGTGTGTCCATGTGTATGTGTGTATATATACCGCATCTCTCATCTCAAGTGTCCAAACCTCTAATCTCAAGTGTCCACATAAATTACAAAGCCAAACATATTGCCAGAATATCTGGTTGATCACTGTTAAAATGATAATAACACAACTTACTGCCATTCCTCTCATCTATGTTCAGAACTCTGCAGAAAGTCGTTGATTATATTTTATTCTGTTAATAAAATTAAAAAAATAAACCTACTTTAGGAGGCTTTGCACCTACATTTGAACATTGCAAGGTCTCTGTTCCTGTGACCTAACAACATTTTAGGTTAGCACTGTCTTGAATGTTGTGAAGTCAACTGCAGTACCACTCGCCTAGAGGGGTGTATATCACATCATCGAATTCGCACAACATCAAATGGCCATATCCTCGAATGTGCCGATCATCGAATCTGTAATTGTGGGATCACGGTACAGTGAGGATCAGTAAATATGTCCTTTCCTCACTGCAGTGCAGCCTCAGAGTTGGTATATATAATTAGCCGAGGGGGGGGTGCAGCTCCCCATATGAACAGATTAGATGAATGGCATATTCAAGGTTATGGCCGTTCGATGTTGTGTGAATTTGATATTCCGATATAAACCTGCCTGGAGTATACACTGTGTTGTGGGCATATTTTCTTTCAGTTGGACTGCTTTCTTTATTTCTTTATTTTTCAGAGCAAAGAAACATTGCTCTAAAAATAAAGAAATAAATGGAGCTAGAGCACCCTAAAATTACACTGCCCTAGGAGGTTGCTAAGTTTGCCTTTACATAAGGCCAGCCTTGTTAACACGTTTTGTTTATTACACAGTGCTATCATGCCAAAGTATTTTATGTTTTCTTTTTATTTGTTCATTATAAGTACCCAGGAGTTGATCTGTTTTATTGAGGGTATATAAACTGGATTTGCTATAAGCAAATGTCAGACTTTCAATTTCTGAGAAATGACTGATAGTGCCAAACACTTTGGAGAAGCCATCTTTGCAATCTAAGATCTACAGAGCACAGTAATCCAAGCACCAATGTTAGATGTTGGAGATATCATCATGTTGGTGCTGTCTAATGGATGTTGGAATAGTTTTCCTCTAGCATGAGGAGATAGGGCAGCTTTATGTCGTATGTCTTGATAACAGAAATGGCGGTGAGGGAAATCTATTGCTTACTAGTTGTCTATGTTTTATATTAACACTGGATTTCATGAAGATGTTGCCTTTTATTCCATATTTCTCTAAGGCTGACCATAGAAAATCCCAGTATGATGACCCAAACTTTTATTGAAGTCCAGGAGTACTGCAGCTTGTGATAACTGATCATCAGTGCTAGTTACAGCAACATATTGATCAAGTTTGTGCTCCTTGATTATTTTATAGAGTCTTTTTGATGTGAAAACAAATGCTGTTCCTACAGGGATCTAATCTTAAATCTACAATTCTAACAAATATCTTAATTTTCACTAGGGTTAGGGATATGGCCCTGTTTAGGTTGGGAATGGTCTTTATTTGGATTTGAAATTTACTGTGTCACATATAACTGATAAGGGTAGTATACCTGCCTGAAAGGTTGTATTATATAGTTTAAATGAGTGAACTTGTTAACTTCTGTTTAAAACATCTCGAAAAATCAATGGTCACTCCATCATGCACTAAGCTTTTTCCACCCTGCACTGCTTGTATAAATGTATTCTCTCAGCTGAGTTAATGTTCATCCCCTAGGGCTCATATACTTTCTTATAATAAGTGGGCATGTTAAATTTACTGAATCCATTGGACAATGACGTTTAAACTGCTCACCTTCTAAAATCTTTTTATACATCACACTACATTACATTTACTTACTGGCAGAAACAGGCAATATGTCTGTCTACATTTCACTTTTAAGTGAATTTAACATTGTACCTGCCCACAATCCCCACTTTCACTTAACTTTCTTTTTTTTTTACCTGTCACATTCCCCTTTGGGTTCCTACTCCATCAGCCAGTCTGGCAGACTATTCCATGGGTCCACAATCCTCTCTGTGAATAAGTCCTTTTGGAGATCCATGGAGTAGTTACTTCTTAAAATCAAATTAACGAGTATGCCCACTTCTCCCTTTGTTCTTTCTGTCCAGAATGAATGAAGTCTTTGAACTCTTTGTCACTGAAGATTGCATAAATAACATAATATATAATATATAAACATAAAATATGATGTGATTATAACAACTTTAAGAAAGGCAACATTTTCACTTGTCTAACAGCTCCGCCATTAAGTAATCAGTTCAATAGCCAATGGTGATCTGTCTCTCATAGCAGAAGGGTTGAAAGCTGCCACTGAAATAAATATTGTCACCATACAGATTAGTGAAATACGCTCAACAACAATTAATGATAAATTTCCCGAATTGTCACAGCTGACAGGACAACACTATTTTCAATGGCTGCTAGTTTGCTCCCTGAGCAGAGGAAGAAGAAGAAGTGGAGGGTTAAACATCCAGCATCACGAATGGCAGATAGTCACATGGAGCATGTTGATGGGCAGGAGACAAGAGTCGAATAGTGTACAGTCCATCATCTCATGAGCTAACAGAATCACAGCTAAGTCTTCTTAGCACGGGCCTCTTACTTATACCAGTATCTCACAGTAAGCAGATGTACTAACAAGTGTGTGTGTCTGTTAACCTGTAACATTAATTTGAGGATGTTGTCTCTGCTGGCAGAACAATAGCTACATTTAAGAAGCTAAGCCCTTTCAGTCCTGCTAATGATACTTTAATAGAGGCTTTTCAATGATTCTATGAGTGTGATGTGTACAAATTGCGATGTTCAGATGAGTGGCTCAGTATCTCACAATTTATTTGAATATTTTATGCTGAAGCATTGATTACGCCTGCAATTTATGGTTTATCCAAAATTCGTGAGGACACATTGAAGCCATCTTTATACTCTATAGTGTTCAGAAGGGGATGGTTAATACAACCTTTCTATAATAATATAGAAAATATATTTAGATCCCACTGATGCATGAGATACTGTATTAAGAAACATAAAACATTGTGTAAATGTCCTTGAGTGGTAACAAAAGAGAATGCTCTATTCTGCAATTTAATAACTAACAGGTCAAGAAGGGAATCTTACAATCCATCTTTTTATGCCATCATTGTGGTGGGTGGGCTTTACCACTGAACTGTTACGGGCTGTACTTTGTGGCTTAAACCCAGCAGCTCCACTCACTTTTAGTGTAGGTGGTCCCTTTGTTTTAAGAATCTGCTCTCATCAAATTGAACACGGTAGGTTAGAAGACATACCCAATTAAAGTCTATGAAAGACTATCATCTTTACTGGTTTGAATCACCTTAAAATAACTTTTTGTATTCACAAATTTGCTTTATGATTTAGGGGATAAATTGCTTCTCACAATTATCACAGTATATAACGTTACAGAAAACTCCCTGTATTTATAACTGATATTTCCAAAGCCTGGAATCGCATCCCATCAACACTAAAATCAGTCCTATTAAAATCTCATCTGATGGACAAATGGCTTTGCTCCTGCATTCCCACAGGCTAGCCTGTGGCTCTGCACCTGCATTCCCACAGATTAACTCTATAACTTCCATCGATTTTTCACTACAGACTAGTTTTACTACTAGTCTAAATCTGTATACATAGCCCACAAATGATCCATCCTACCCTCAATCCCAGATGGTCTCCACCTCTCACTCTCTCCTAATGTCACTTTCGCCCATACACCATTCTCTGCTCCCACCCACCCCCTCTCTTCTTATCTTTATTCCCTCTTCCTACTCGTTCTCTTTATATCTTCCATACCTCTCAATCTTTTAGTGCAAGAAATCTGGACAAAGCCAAAAATAATGGGAGACAAAGGAACAAAACATGGATAGATTTTAAATGTAGTTCTTATAAACTTAGAACGTTAATAGAATAACAGGTTTTGTATTAAAGTGCATTTTCTGAAGGGTATAAAGTCTAACCCTCAAATGTCTGTCATTATTTAATGACTTCAATCATCAGCAGTTTGCCAGAGAACTGCAAATTTTATGAGGGACAGACCAAAATTAATCTGGACAGTGGAGAGCTATGACGCCCCTACTGCACCCTCTTTCATATCCACTCCTGTTACGATCCAGATCCGTCTTCATACACATACCTTTCAACTGTCCAGATTTTCACAGAATGTCCAGAATTAATTGTACCTCATATTTTTGGTCTTTTTCTCATAACATTTGTGGTTTTCTGACAAAGCATAGAGGATTAATGTCACTAAATAATGACACATATTTGAATTTCAACCTTTATATTTTTCATAAAATGCATAGTAACATCAAACCTGATATTCTAGCAAATTTCTAAGTTTATATGAGCAATATACAAACAAAAAAATCCTATCTCTCTACTCATTTCCCACCTTTCTATAACTAGTAGAGTCTGGTTTTTAGATCTTGCTAAATTATGGGCTGTTTTGTAGTTTCTATGTTGCCCAGACCTTACTAAGATAGAAGGAAGCTTCTCTGTTCATTAGTGAGAGTGGTGAGCTTTAAGCAGCCTAGCTGTCGCTGGAGGAGTGGTTTCAGCTCAGAATCTGTAGTTTTATTGGCCATTTTGGGCTATTTCTATCTCTTTCATCTTTCTGTTTAAAAACCCGTGTTTGTGTGGTTTTGCACATTGCTTCCTTGTGCTCAGCACTTGTTCAAAACTCGTTGGAAGCACTAAATAATCTACAAATTAGTGCAGCATTCAACTTTCCTCACTTGTTAGGAGGAAAACAGTTTTTAGTATTTAAATTAATAAGCACAAAACAATGTAAGAAACTTCTCTGTGTGGAAGATTTTCAGTCCATATATTTCTAGTTAATCACTGTATATTAATCAGATCAGACAATAGTAGTAGAAGTAGTGAATGTAAACTCATCCTAAGTCAAAACAAAACAAAAAGTAATAATAGAAAATATATAATTGTACAGCATTGCTAAGTATTCAGAAGTAATCCAAGCAAGGCAGGCAGTCTGTTTCCAGTCGAAAATCCTTTATTAAGTACAGAGACAAGCGATCCAAGTAAATCAAAAATAAAGTAATCATTTCCTCACAAGCTTTCTAAATATATATATACTTTTTATTAGGCATGGGAGTGGTTTATTGTGCTGTAAAACAAAGTGTTATTGGTACACATGTTAAATTCACATCCCTTCCCCCATCAGTGTGACATTCGAGCTGGTCCTGCCCTACTTAGTAGCTGTCATAATAATATATAACCCTTATGTACTTTAAATAAAATTATATAATGATGTAGTACCTCTTATTTAAACAAATTATTAAGTAGATTATTAAGTCTGTGATTTTATCCAAGACAATATACTACATGGCTGGAAATATATCAACCTTAGTTCATTTGACAATCAAAAAATATATATATAAATATATACATATACATTTTGCATGTAAAAATCAATTTCTATTTTCATAACCAATTGTTAACAAATTAACAAAGATCGCTTTCATCCTTCTAGACTTCTTCAGGTCTGTGTACAAGAACCCTAGCGATCTTTGTTAACAATAGGTTATGGATCGCTTGTCTGTTTACTTAATAAAGGATTTTCGACTGGAAACAGACTGCCTGCCTTGCTTGGATTACTTCCAAATACTTAGCAATGCTGTACAATTATATATTTTCTATTATTACTTTTTGTTTTGTTTTGACTTAAGACGAGTTTAGGTTCGCTACTTCTACTACTATTATCTGATCTTATTAATATACAGTGATTAACTAGAAATATATGGATTGAATATCTTCCACACAGAGAAGTTTCTTACATTGTTTTGTTTTTGGACCCACTACACTTTAGTGGGTTGTTTTGAGACTTCAGGGATACCACGGAGATTACTTGTTTTAAATTAATAAGCACCTATCCAGTCTGTCAGCTCCCAGTATTTTCCCCTGTCCACCTGATGAATCTGGGCATCTTGGGGCAATGTAGCAATTACCTCATGTACACTGACAACCCTTTCCTTCTGCCACCCAACACTACAACCTGTGAGAGATGTGCTTACACAGCCAAACTGGAAGCCAAGCTCTCTACAGCCAAGACTGTACTAGACAGTGAAGAGGAGAAGTTAAACACCTGCACCACACCACACTCAACACATAGTCCATCAAAACCTACACCATCTAAACCCATACATTGCAACACAAAACATACACCCACATTCACAGAAGCTCTCAATAAAAATCTGCAGAGACCTCCAAAGCTGAAATGCAAGCAACCACCACCCCCCAACACTACCCAAACAACACATAGCCCACAAAATCAGTGAGCCACTCAACCTCAGCCCATAAGCCAAAACAACGTACCCAACACATTAGTCATAAGTGACTCTATAGTCAGGCACACTGATGTCACACTCACCAGGCTAAACAAGACGAAAGTTACTGTCAACTGCATGACGGGTGCCAGGATCTGCCAGCACTCAGGTCACTCCATAACAAGTACAAATATGACTCTGTCATTGTCCATGTTGGTGTGAATGACCTGAGATGTACCTCCCTGGACTACATGAAAAGAGACATGGAGGAGCTCTCAGATCATGTAGCCCAGGCAGGTATGACCCTAGCCCTGAGTAGCATCCTGCCATCGCCCAGAATGATACCACAATACAAGGACAAAATGACTGACTTCAACAATTGGCTAAGCTTCTGGTGTAATTCTAAGGGGATCCAGTGTCTGTCTGCCTGGGACGACATGATCGACAGACCATGATGCTTTGCCAGAGATGGCCTGCACCTGTCTCCACTGGGATTCCCGATACTGGCTAAGGCTATTGCCACCCCTATAGTGCCTTTTTTAGGCAAGGTTCAAATGACAAACTCACCACTGTAGCAGGTATAGGCAAGCAAAATCTGAGGGTAATGCTACTCAATGCAAGAAGTATAAACCTCAAAATGCACTTACTTGAGGCACTCCTTAAAATGGAGAACATCAACTTCTTTGCAGTGACGGAGACCTGGTTCAAGGTTCCAAAGACCACCCCTGCATTGCTAGGCTATAATTCATACCACACCTTTCGGCCACCTAACCTGGACCGAAACACTAAAGGAGAAGGCGTGTCCATATTCATTAAGGATATTCACACCTCCAGGCTAGTTGTTCAATATAATGCATCCAAAATTATAAGTGCAACTAACACTGGACAAGACTGCAATCCAGGTTGTAGCTTATAACAGATCCCCTGCCATACCCCAGGATGCCCACTCCATGTTTCTTGATATACTGGGTAATATTAAGGTATAGCCCAATACATTAATAATGGGTGATTTCAACTACCCCACCATCAACTGGGAAAACTACTTGTGAACTAACTCATTTGCTTTCTGGAATTCATAAATTCCAATGCCCTGGATCAGCTTATCCATACCCCCACCAGTGGCAGCAATATTCTGGACCTGGTCATTACCAATATGAGCAACCGATGTTCGATGTCAGAGGTCAAGTTTTTGCTGGTCAGATCCGATCACAAGCAAATCACCCTAGACATCAATATCTCACCCCCCCCCCCTTAAGAAAACCACAGTAAAAACTTTTTCCAAAACCAACTTCATGCTTCTTAAGACAGAAGTGGCAAACTTCACGGCACCCACACAGATGGAAAATAGAGGTACGACTGCTGAATCCTATAGAAATGCACTGCATAAGCACATACATGACTGCATGGATCATGCCATCCTCACCAGAAGCAAGACACTATCCTACAAAAAAGGTAGCCAATCTGTTGGTCCCTTGCCATAAACAAACTCTACAACAGAAGGAAGAAGCTGTTGCAAAAAAGAGTAAAATCCCCTGATTGCAGGAACTCTCTGGTCAGCCTCAGTAAGATGCTGAGATCCCTCATAAAATCCTCCAAAGCTAGTTATGAAAATAAAATCACCACTGATTCTAAAGACAATCACAAAGCTCTACAGCTATGTCAAGAATCTCAATGGCGACACTCAGATCTGCTCGGAGCTACAGCACAATGCCACTAGATATACAGAACCAACTGATATTGTCAACATCCTGGCAGATAGGTTCAATGCAAACTTCACCCCCCACCCCCAAAGGGCCCATCACTATACCGGAAGAATGCAAAGCCCCTGTAATCACGGCTGCACAAGTAAAAAACGCACTCTCCAAAACCACAAACTCAGCATCCATGGGACCTGACAACATACCAGGCTGTGTTCTGCATGAACTACAGAACGAACTGGCACCCCACCTAATTACCATGTTCAATCATAGCTTCACTTCAGGCTTTGTACCTACTGAATCGCGCATAGCAATGGTTATCCCACTCCACAAAGGGGGTGCCACCATGGGCCCCGGAAACTACCGTCCCATTAGCCTGATGAGCCTGGTGTGCAAGACCATGGAATGTATCATCTTGGAGCCTATAAACAAGGACATAGGTAACCTCCAAATTCTGGAATCTACTCAGTTTGGGTTTGTAAAAGGTTGGTCATGTCTCCTAAACCTGATTGACTTCTTTGAAGCAGTCATCAGAACTGTGGACGAGGGTAAGGTGGTGCACACAGCCTATCTTGACCTTGCCAAGGCTTTCAACACCATCCCCCACTCTGGAATTATAGATAAACTCATTAGACTGGGCATAAATCCCTATGTCACAAGATGAGTGGCCAACTGGCTCACTGACAGAACTCACACAGTGAAAGTAGTTGACTCCAAATCCAACTTCAGACCACTGACAAGTGGAATAACACAGGGCTCAGTCCTGGGTCCTCTCCTGTTTGGCATGTACTTCTCAGAAGTCCAAGCTAATACAGCAGGTCTTTGGCTAACAAAATTTGCAAATGACTGCAAACTAGGTGCCATAATAGAATCGCCTAATGATGTGGACATTCTACAAAGGGGGCTCACTGAGACTGATGCTTGGTGTCAAAGTCATGGTTTCAAGCTCAATGCCAAGAAGTGCATTGTCATCCCCTTTGGGAAAAATATTTTACCCATGAACTGCCACATAGGTGGTAGTCTACTGAACACCGAAAGTGTGATAAGAGACCTTGGGACACAGGTGGACAGTAGTCTCTCCTTTGATAATCACATCGCCACAGTAGTCAGGAAATCCTTCTACATGGCACACCTCATCACAAAGGGGTTCACTTCCAGAAAAAAAGAGGTCATTGTTCCTCTCTACTCAACCCTCATCAGACCCATTATAGAGTACAATGCCCCGTTTGGCATGTACCTCATAAGACATCTACAACAACTAAAAAGGCCACAGAAATACCTCACTAAGAGGATTATTGGCCTCAAACAGATGCCATACGCAGACGATATCAAAAAACTCCAGCTCTACTCTGTCACTTATCGCCTGCTCAGCGGTAACCTCTGCCTGACATACAAAGTCATGTCAAACACAGATCTGCTGGACATGCTACACTTAAAGAAACCCCAATCCCTCCGAGTCACATGCTCCAGGGACCTAAACCTTGCCACCACTATAAACAGAACATGCTGGAGGGATAGATTCCTGCCCCAGAGACTTCCCATGCTCTGGAACAGACTACCCATTCATGTCAAGCAAAGCTCCTAATTAGCCCTCTTTAAGAAAAATCTCGACAAATGGATGGGAAATAGGAAATTCACCTTGGAAATCACTTCTCTGGCTCTGCTAGACAGGGGGCAGGAAAGTAACTTTCTTGGGTGGTGAAAGCCAGGGAACTTTTTTGGCTAGGCTTATATAGTCCCCAGGGCCGATAGCCTAGTACCTACCTATGAACCTATGAACCTATATTTAAAATCTGTCCCTAATTTTAGGTCCTTATCCCCCAACAATTTTAGGCATTGTCCAGATTTCTAGTGCTAAGAGGTTGAGAGGTATGCTTATACATGTCACTTACCTGCAACCCTCCGACCCATTAATATACTTGCCATGACTCTGTTGTAATAATCTTGTCAACAACAAGGTTCTCTGTAATATGCAGAGTTCCCTTACTACATTACCTAATTAATTTCCTCAACTCTATTTTCTCTCTGTCTTTTTCAATAAATATCTTTTAGAGACATCAAACACAACCACAGCTCTTTCTATTTTGTTCTCTCTCTTTCTCTAAAGACTGAAGCTCTAAATTATAAGCACCAAAAATAATGCGTCTAAGAAGCCTGTAATCTCTTTTTTTAACAATTATGCCTGGTTTATACTCTATATCCTATATTTTTCTCTCTCTCCTACACCAACAAATGGAAAAGAATTTATAATACATCTGACTTAGACTCATAAGGTCACCTTGTAAATAATATATATGATCTTGTGTATGTATATATATATATATATATATATATATATATATATATATATATATATATATATATGGTTCCCTATCAGAAGCCTGAAACACTATAAGCCTGAAAATCAAAATCCTGAAAACTATAGACTGAAAGTTCAAAATCCTGAAAGACCAAAATCCTGAAACTTAAAATCCTGAAAACACAAATAATGCTAATATGTCACTATAAAGACACTAATATCTACCAACTGACCCTGACCCTAACCCTAACCCTAAGGTCCGTCACTATCACACACTCACCTGACCCGCGCCCTAACCCTAACTCACTTAAACCGTCCCAACCCCAATATTTGTCACTATTGCATACATGCCTAACCTGCGCCCTAACCCTAACTCACTTAAACCGCCCCTAACCCTAACATAAAACCAATCAGACACTTACCTGAACCCAACGCATGACCCAACACCACAGGGCTAACAATAGCAAAGCCACAATGACGTCAGTATGTCCATTTTGTGTTTTCAGGATTTTGAGTTTCAGGATTTTGGTCTTTCAGGATTTTGAACTTTCAGTCTATAGTTTTCAGGATTTTGATTTTCAGGCTTATAGTGTTTCAGGCTTCTGATAGGGAACCATATATATATATATATATATATATATATATATATATATATATATATATATATATATATATAAATATATAGTGATATGCTTTGCACATACATATATATATATATATATATATATATATGTATACACACTACTTAAATATTCATTTATTCTACAAATGTATGCACACTGTTTAAATAGCATGTACTTTGTAAACATATGTATAATGTTTGTACACCATTATTCTTTGTGTAATCTTGATAATATTTTCTAAAAAAAGTCTGAGAAGCTTTTCTCCCCAGGTCTTTGATGAAAAGGGGTTTAGCTAAACCCGGTTTAACTTCCCTAGTAAACAAAGGCAAAACAAAATAAAATAAATAAAATACTTTACTCTTGCTCTGACTGATGTAAAGACTTCCATTATTATATCTGATGCACAGGCACTTCTCTCTTCTCAATCTAAATTTATTTTGGTTTTACATTTCTACATTTAGCTACTTCATTTAAACATACCAATATGATCAGTCTGTTGCCCATGCTGAGAGACAGACAGAGTGCAAATTGTTAGTCAGTATACTATGCTTAGACTTACAAATCTGTCATTTATATAGTATGTCATGATAATGAAACTGTTATACTCATTTTACTAGTTTACTTAAGATTATGTGTGTGCAAATTATTTTAATTATATTGGCTAATAGCTACCATATGTAGATCGGAGCTTGAATGTCATCATATCTACTTTAGGAATCTCAGTTCCTACAACAAATTTTTCCCTTGCTGATTTTAAATGTTATAGAGCTCAGTTATTTATATTCATTGTATACAGGTCTATCGAACTCAGTTATGCAAAAGTTTTTTTTTTATTTCTATGTTTGCTATTATTCACTTTTTGCTGATTTTGCTTGATAATTTTATGCATAATAATTGTTTACAAGTTTTTCTCACTATTTTGTTAAAAAACAGTATATATGTGTATATATATATATATATATATATATATATATATATATTAATCTGGAAGTGTAAGCCATGCTATTTACTGCAGAATATTGCATTTTGATATTAAGTAGACTACAGTTACTCCAGACATAGCTATTCCAACCATTGTATGTAACAGGCCTACAGCAAACAAAATACACATTTTTAGGCATACTTATATCTTTTTTTTTTCAAAACAGGTTTATTGTTTAACATATAAGAGAAATATCATAACAATTTTATACAAGTAATTAAAAATAGGTATTATTATAATATTCAACAAAACAACTAAAGTAGTTACAAAGACATCCACTACAATCAGATCAATTAATTAAACTAAAATACCATGCTATTGAAATTTAAATTTTTTTAACAAATTTTGTAAATTATCCCATACAATAAAATAAGATGTTTTTCTGTTTGTTCTTGTCCTAATTGTGTTTATTTCCATATGGCACACTATATTCATAACATTTTTAAATTCATTGAACGAAGGAGGTGTATCTGAAATCCAATTTCTAGTTATTATTTTCCTAGCCACTGCTAGAATAGACCATAACAAGGGAAGCTTAACCTTTTAACACTTTGAGGTACAGGTGTGTTGAATAATATAAGAGATTTAGAAATAATGAAATTATCTGTAAAAAGAGCCTGCAAAAATTCATTAATTGACTTCCAGTATTCTTTCAATTTTATACAGTCATAAAACATATGAGCCCAGTCAGCATTAATTTCTACATTACATCTCTTACATAGATTATCTTTATTATTTATTTTATTCATCATCAAAGGTGTATAAAAGATCTATGTAAAAATTTCCATGTATAAAGTCTCCAGACAATGGAAGACATAGTTCTATAAGCAGATTCCAATATATATTGTTTATCTTGTTGATTTGGTGGGTCCCCACTAATAGAAGTGAAATAATTCCAGTATGAATCTACACTGTAAAAAGTTTCTTGTCTGATAACTTTATGTATGTATGAAAGTTTACCTTTATCAGAAACTTTATGTTGTAAATGTAATATCAAGTAATCAATCAGTGTTGGAATAGATTCTTTAACAGTTATAGACATTAAATCTATTTTATTAATGAGATGTTGTCTAAAGGTCTGAACCTCTAACCAGCAAGTTTCTCTTAGATCAAATTCTTGTTTTAAGAAATCTAGATTTTTAACTTTATTATCAGATATCAACTGATATCAGTACTTTAGATCATTATCTATAGCTAAATGAGTTCCTTCAGAAGTAGATGACAAAAGCATACCCTGAGTATACATTATAGGAAATACAATAAAATTCCATTCCCTATACTTAGGGTGCATGAATATAAAGTTACGATAACTAATAATAATATTTAATGGGTAACAAACCATATGTTTAGGTGTAATAGGTGAAGTACAAAATTCCTTTAGTAACCATAACATGGAGTTATTTACAATCATATTTTTATGTGTTAAGGAGATTTTCATGAAGTGTATACTAATTAGCTCCCAATAATCTTTCCATTTTGTGACATATGACTGATCTATTAATAAAGTAATAACTTTTACAATAGAAGAGATAGTATATAAATTAAAGTCTGGAAAAGAAATACCCCTTGAGACCAGCTATTAGTATGTTTCTTTAATGCAATCCTAGGTCTATTAGGTGCCCATAAGAAATTTAACATTAGTGTGTTCAGTTTCTTGATAATTATTTTTGTAGGTGGAAGTATTATTGATTGTATTAAGTATAAAATCTTGGGGAATGTTATCATTTTAATAATTGTAAGTCTCTCCTCCATAGTAAAAACATATTATTCCAGGTATTAAAAAGATTTTGTATATTAAGAAAACAGGTATTATAATTATTATATATAATAGATTTAATATCTTTAGATAGTATTATACCTAAATAAGTTATCTGACCTGAATTGGGTACATATTTAGTAAAATCACTAATGAGAATATTTTTCGTGTATATATAGGTAGTATTTTAGTTTTTTCTTCATTGAATATTAAACCAGAAATACTTTTAAAATTCATCATGTTATCAAATAGAGACTGTATAGAAGAATTAGATCCTGCTGATGTAATTAGAACATCATCTGCAAAAAGTTGAATTTTGGATGTTGTATTTTCATCTATTTCAAAACCCTCTATGTCAGTACTGTTTCTGATCAAATTAGCCCAAGGATCCATTACTAAAGTGAATAATAGTGGAGAAAGTGGACATCCTTGTTTTGTACCTTTAAGAATGGGTATTTTTTTGTGAAACATATGTTCCTACCTTAATATAAGCCAACGTTCCTTTGTATAAATGTTCAATTAGATTTACAAATGCATCCGAGAAGTTTGTGCACTTCATTAATGTAAACAGATAGTCCCAACTTACTGAATCAAATGCTGAACTTATATCAAGACTAATAAGTGTTAAATCTTTCTTTTTCCTATTTGCAAAATCTAATAATGTTAAAGTTCTTCTTATATTATCAAAAGTATTTCTATTTACAATGAAGCCTGTCTGATCTATATCTATAATGCCGGGAATGATTGTCTTCAATCTATCAGCAAAGATATTCATAAACATTTTATAATCAACATTA